>NC_036872.1:14715033-14866747 GCF_002910315.2 Salvelinus sp. IW2-2015
CACACACACACACACACACACACACACACACACACACACACACACACACACACACACACACAGTAACTTATTTACTCTGAGAGGAGGGCTCCTCACGCATGCAAGATAACCAGTCATATTATATCAGGAATCATTAGTTCACAAACATCAAATTGCTTTACTGAAGAACTATACATCCCAAATGTAATACATAAATAGATTAAATAAAGACATTATGGGAATGATATTATGTATATAACTAATACGGAGATTATAGAACATGCTCAAAATTGTGTATACCACTTTTTTTTTTTTATTCCTGTATGCAGTGTAAAGTATAACCTGTGGCTAAGAAGGTAATTTTATTACACATAAATTATGCAATACACTAACTGCCAATTTCTCACTACTGCCATTCACCTGTTTGCTGACGGATTTTGTGTTTTAGTGTCATCTGGCTTGTCTCTAAGCAAAGCTACCGGCAGTCATAAATATACAAACAACCCTAGCACACCCATAATATTTTGTCTCCTTACATCCCTTGGCAAATTAAAGCCATGGAAGTCACATACGAAAAGAACCAGTGCAGTATACGCTTGTCTGTGCTGGGAAGAAGATTTGTGCTGTGCTGAAAAGCTTTGCCCACTCTTTTCAAATGTGGCTGCAATTTGGTTAGCCGTGACAATAACAATATATCAAAGGGATAGAATCAATTGACCTTACAAAGCCCTTTAAGTCAAACCACAACTACGAGGGACCAGGAGGGTGAGGAGGGAACAGGGTGAGAGGGGTGGGGGGAGGAAATAGGACGAGCAGGAGCTTCAGAGGTAATAGCCAGCAAAGCCCAGCTGAAATTTCACTAAGCTGTGGGGGAATTTCATTTCACAGCCATGGGGGAGCCCGTCAGAAGTATATTACCCCAGGCCGCTCTCGCCACGCACACCCAACCCCGAGGTGAGAGTCTGTTGTCAGGTCTGCATTGTGAGAACGGACCCCAATAGTCAGAGCATGAAACCCAATCTAGGAGCTAATATGGGAGCATCGTACGGATATGAGGTTGTTCATTCAGAGTGTATATACACCCCCACCTAACAATCTCCTAACCTACCCCCTCACCAGATCCCTCAATGCTTGGCTACTGCCAGGGAAATACCGTGCAATACAAAAGCCAAGAGATAGAGCCAAGAGTAAAACATTATGTTGAAAAGGAAAACAATATTATGAAAAAGAAAATAAATGGAAAGCTGTGTCACAACCATGACAAGATTTAAGATGTGCATATGGCAACCTGAGGTGTATTGTTGCCATGGATACATCATTGTCAGTACATTTGGCTGGGTATTTGACATGGCCTCTCAAGTGTATTCACTACTGACAGTAGGCAAAGAAGGTGTCGGGAAAAGGTATCTGGAAATATGAGGAGAAAAAAATATACAAACGTCTAATAGGGCTGTGGGTTTGATTCCTGTGACCACCCATAAGTAAAATGGAATATATTATTATATATAGGCTTTCCAGTTGTCTTACTATTCAGTGGAAACATTGCTAGGTTTCCATCCAATTGGCGATGTATTTTCATGTGAATATTTTAAAATCCGCAAAAGAAATTATGCCCATTTTCCCAGCAGTGGTGTGTTTCCACCAAACTGACTTGTTGCAGATAAAAAAAATCAGTGTGTGATGACGTAGTGCAGACAAAATGTACTTTTTCACTTTCATGTAACAAATAAAAATCTAAAGTTCAATGTTTCTCCACTGCATTTTCAACTCTATGGTTGTGTTCAATAGAAAATGTGCCTACACTGTTCTTGGCATGTGTGCTCTAGCCAACAGCTAACAGATACAGTGTGGGTAGGCTAGTGTACTTGATGAGATTATTATGGAGAAAAGCAGGAATATTTGTATTTGTCAAACGGCAGTCAAGCATCGATCATAATGTTACCAGAATAAGACCCTCGATATTTATTGGAAAGGAGCATCAAGATCACCTTGCACTTTCACAATCCTGTGAAGTTCATCACAGTTTAGTTAATCTGTAGCTTAATAAACTGCATGGTTTCCCGAGTCGTAGTGGGAGAACCACACACCATGTCATCGTGTGACTCCAAGTTTACTTCGATATGATGGTTGTTATATTAATATTTGCACATAAAGGTGTTTCCACCGCCATTTCTTGTATTATTAATTTTACCGACACAAAAAGATCCCACCATGTCAAATTAACAAATGATCTGTCAGCACTTATAAAATTGGACCGAAACTTTTCCATCACAGCTGTCGTGATTTTTTTAAATATGGTATGACTTTACTCACATAAAAACTGTGGATGGAAACGTTGTTTGAGAGAGAAAAACTGACGGAGAGAGAAATGGAGAGAGAGAGGATGGAGAAGAGAAAGAGCAAGAGAATGCGAAAGAGACGAGAACAAGAAAGAAAGCGAGAAAGAGAGAGACGAGGAGCAAGCCGAGTCCCCTGTGAGACCTATACCCAACAGAGCTTTTCAATTCAGCCTGTCCAGAAAAGAACAGAGATAGCGACAGGAAAAGAAAAGACAAACTCCCACTAAAACACTGTCAAATTGAATGGAAGACAAGAATAAGAATAATAGAGATAAATGTCAGGGAGATGTTGCTTGGCGTTTGTTCTGGGATATTCATGGTTATGCAGTGACATGTATGGGTTACTGAAGTGGCCACTGGAGAGATGAAGCTAGTCTGGCTAAAGAAAAGGCTGAGGAGCAAATAGAAGCGTTGGATCGTCATGTTTTAGAAAACAACAGTACAGCCAAACACACCCATAATATTTGTATGCAGCGTGTAGTATTAGTCTTTTGCATAATGTTGTTCAGGAGTGGTTGTGCAAGAGGGTGTTTTATAGTATGTTCCATGGTGAAAGCAGAGAGGTTGAGTACTGTTGAGCGGTGAAGGTTACCAGACTGTTATCTTTCCATCTGTCTGAACTGAGAGATGTTGAGCAGAGGTTATCTGCGGTCACAGGGTCACAATTCCCCACTAAGTGCTTCTTGACTGCAGTTCATGAGTAGCAGGACGTAACATTCACTCTATAAAGCTGTTGCTATTCTCTAATGGCATGAAAGTCAAGCAGCCTTTGAATTCACAAGTGCCACTGCCAGCAAAATTCTGGCTGAAACGTTAATACAGACCCAGCATAGAAAAGAAGGCAAATTGTCCATGTGATTAAGCAGTGGGAAGGAATGAGAATTGCTATTGCAATAGGGCGTGTGTGTGTGAGACAGAGAGATAGAGAGATGAAATGTGCAAAAAATATTTGCCAGTTGGATTTGGAATAACTTACATTCCTTTTAATTAATTAAATAACTGTTTTAATATGCATCAGATTATTTTAAATGAATCATTTATTCTTCAACCTTTTCTAGTGCGGCACACAGAGAAAAGGCTGAGCGGTATTAATTATACCATTATAATGAACCGTGGGCACAAACCAAAGGCTTCTCGCTAGTGTGTATCAAACCCAGGGAGGGGATCACATTCCTATTAGCCTAACAGCATTCTGCAGCATTCATTAGCTAACAAACCCCAGCTCTCACACACTCCCAATCTCGCACACACACACAAAAGAAGACTGCCCTTTATAGTCATTGTCATGTTCTCTGCTAAGAATGATGCCTATGTAGGTGGCCATGCACTTGGGAAGAAGGACACACAAGCAGAGGTAGTCTTTTTACTTAGGAGGCATGCTAGGTGTTTACTTTGAGCCTCACAGGGCCATGCATTCAGTTAGCAGTTATGTTGTCATAGGTTGCTATATCAACAGTATAATTCAGTGCTCTATTGAGGAAGCACGAATAACAACTAATTATTCAAAGTGCTGCCAGTTTATATTTTCCTCTCCCTCACATCTTTCTGGAAAAAAATCCAAATACATTTAAGGCAAAACTATTTGATTCCAAAATCATCTATATTCATAAGGAGAACATATTTAGCAAGTAAGCTACTGTACCACTTTGTACAAAGCAGACAGGCAGTTTAAAGTGAAACTCTGAGATGCTGCAGACAGAAAGAAGTAGTGGATATTATCCAGTACACAGCAGAAGTACAACGGTGCAGTAATACCTAGCAATACACACATTATCCAAAAAGTCTAAAGAAGGAAATTAAGATATGTCGGAATGAATCCAATTAACAACCCAAATAGCACTGTAACAGTAATCAAAATGCAATCTATACGTATCTACACCAGATTAATTTATACAAGATACAGTATACTAGGAATGATATGTACAGCAGTAGATACAGTATAAAGTAGGTAAAACAGTATGTAAACATTATTTATGTGACCAGTGTTCAATGACTCTATGTACATAGGGCAACAGTCTCTAAGGTGCATGGTAGAGTACCGGGTGGAAGCTGGCTAGTAACAGTGTCTGAGGTTTAGGGCAGGGTACTGGGCAGAGGCCGGCTAGTTGTGGCTGTTTAACAGTCTCATGGCCTGGAGATAGAAGCTGTTTATCAGTCTCTCGTTCCCAGTTTTGATTAACCTGTACTGTCTCCGCCTTCTAGATGGTAGCCGGGTGAACAGGCCATGGCTTGGGTGGCTGAGGTCCTTGATGATCTTCTTGGCCTTTTTGTAACACCGGGTGCTGTAGATTTCCTGGAGGGAAGGCAGTGTGCCCCGGATGATGCGTTGGGCTGACCGCACCACCCTCTGGAGAGCCCCGCGGTTGTGGACGGTGCAATTGCCATACCAGTTGGTGATACAGCCCGACAGGATGCTCTCAATGGCGCATCAGTAGATGTTTGTCCCGTAAGGGAGCGTAGCAATGGTCATGCTTTCGCCCCGAATAGCAACATTTCAGGAGCATTTTCTTTAGATTTCCTTTATTGACGCCCCCAGCTACAATAAATGCGGCCTCAGAATATGCGGTTTCCAGTTTGCACAAAGTCCAGTGTAGTTCCTTGAGAGCCGTCGTGGCGTCTGCTTATGTGGAATTGTACACGGAAGTGACTATAACCGAAGCAAATGACCTCGAGAGGTAATGCGGTCATTAGGAGGAGAAGAAAATGCCCTGTGCCACCAGGTGTCCAATCAGAAATACATTTTTACAGAAGAACATCATTAGCACCATTAGTGGAAGCAACCCTGCTGTTTTAATATACCCAAAATGACTACGCTAATCATCAACAGCCACCCCTTAACCTCAGTTTTATAGTTATGGTTTTGTGCTATTAGTGTGCTTGTTTTAGGCTACTGTTCGAAAGGCATTGTTGCTCTTCTCCAAATAATTCCATTCCAACTCTCTCACTTCAAACCCCACAAATTCCTTTCACCCAAAGAGATAAGATCCTAACATCTCAACCCCGCCCTTTCACATTCTGCAACAAAATGTAGCTTGAGTTGACCACAGCTGACCACTGGAGTTGTGGTTTGAGCAGTGGGCATAGCACTCATCCACACACTAGGGGGCAGTAGATACAAACCCCAGCTGTCCGCAGCAATGATGCCTGTGCCGATAAGCTGATATCCTTTTCCTTGCTCTCTTGGGGTGTTTAGTAAGTGACATGATGTGATGGCCACCTGCAGCTCAGGACTGGGAGAGCCCTGTCCTCCTCTACAGCCTAATGAGACTGGACCTTGGAAGTCCACCATTGTTGGCACGGCAACCGCACCCAGGGCACACACACAAGGTCCATTGACTAGGGGCCCAGAGTGTCCGATCAATGGCACTCCATTAAAACCACTCTTTAGTTGAGGCAAAATGCAAAAGTTAAATGTTAACAACCTCCCTGTTAGTTAAGGCCCCCTAAGTTGGAGTGGAGAGGATACGGTGGGAATCAGTTTTAGTTCAACAAGGATGTGTTCCTCAATTAGGTCAGTGGTAAACAGGGCAAATGCACCCATCCATGTAATTTGCCTTAACAGGGACACAGAAATGTTCCAACATCTTATGAATAGTGGTATCAAGAACTAAATGGAGCCTATTCAGACAACAGTACCATATAGATTTAAGATGCTATTTTATATATATATATTTTTTTTACATACACCGTTTAACAATGTGTTGTTTTACAAGGCCAGCCATAGTAGTATGGCATCCCTGGAGCAAATTAGACTTAAGTGCCTTACTTAGGAGGACATTGACAGATTTTTCACCATGCCGGCTCGGGTATTCAAACCAACGACCTTTTCAGTTCCTGGCCCGACGGTTTAACCACTAGGCTACCTGCATCCCTTACCTGTACAGTTCTTGTTAAGGCAGACAATAACAGTGACTCACACAATGATTCAGAATGATGCACATGCACACACTGCACCAAATACCCTAGTTTGACTTCAAATTATCCTTACACCTTTGAAGACTCTAGCCACTTCCACGGCAGTCGTAAAAAAACGTAGGTGTTTTATCTCTGAATAGTCAAAAGCTTGTTTCTCCACCGCCATTTGGATAAGGGGAAGCATAGCGTGTTAACAACACTTGGTGGAGACTAGAGATCCCCACCCCCCCATTCTGTCACCAAAGCAAGGAAAGGCCATGCTTTTATTCGTTAAAAAAAAGTGTTCAAAAGTTAAATGATAAAATAGGTCTAATGACATAAAAAAAATAAAGTGTACAAGATAAGCCAAGTAAAACAAAGAGAATGTCACGAGTAAAGCTGTCATCAGGCAAAGTGTAACTACTTTGAAGAATCTCAAATATAAAATATATTTTGGTTTGTTTGACACTTTTAGGGTTACTACTGTACATGATTTCATAGTTTTGATGTCTTCACTATTATTCTACAATGTAGAAAATAGTAAAAATAAAGAAAAACCCTGGAATGAGTAGGTGTGTCCAAACTTTTCACTGGTTCTGTATATAAAAATAAGTGTACAACACATTTGCAAAAAAATATACAATAGAGACATTTATAAAAAATAAATGCATAAAGGGTAGTAAAAAGAATAGGGTAATGTTCTGTGTGTAACGGTGGGTGAGTGAGTGGGAGTCGGTGCAAAACGTTTTTAGAAGTACAGTTGAAGTCGGAAGTTTACATACACTTAGGTTGGAGTCATTAAAACTCATTTTTCAACCACTCCACAAATTTCAAACTATAGTTTTGGCAAGTCGGTTAAGACATCTACTTTGTGCATGACACAAGTAAATTTTCCCAACAATTGTTTATAGACAGATTATTTCACTGTATCACAATTCCAGTGGGTCAGAAGTGTACATACACTAAGTAGACTGTGCCTTTAAACAGCTTGGACAATTCCACAAAATGTCATGGCTTTAGAAGCTTCTGATAGGCTAATTGACATCATTTGAGTCAATTGGAGGTGTACCTGTGGATGCATTTCAAGGCCTACCTTCAAACTCAGTGCCTCTTTGCTTGACATCAGGGGAAAATCAAAAGAAATCAGCCAAGACCTCCACAAGTCTGGTTCATCCCTGGGAGCAATTTCCAAACGCCTGAAGGTACCACGTTCATCTGTACAAACAATAGACGCAAGTATAAACACCATGGGACCACGCAGCCGTCACACTGCTCAAGAAGGAGACGCGTTCTGTCTCCTAGAGATGTTTGGTGCGAAAAATGCAAATCAATCTCAAACAACAGCAAAGGACCTTGTGAAGATGCTGGAGGAAACAGGTACAAAAGTATCTATATCCACAGTAAAACGAGTCCTATATTGATATAACCTAAAAGGCCGCTCAGCAAGGAAGAAGCCACTGCTCAAAAACCACCATAAAAAAGCCAGACTACGGTTTGCAACTGCACATATGGACAAAGATCGTACTTTTGGAGAAATGTCCTCTGGTCTGATGAAACAAAAATAGAACTGTTTGGCCATAATGACCATTGTTTTGTGTGGAGGAAAAAGGGGGAGACTTGCAAGCCGAAGAACACCATACCAACCGTGAAACACGGGGTTGGCAGCATCATGTTGTGGGGGTGCTTTGCTGCAGGAGGGACTGGTGCACTTCACAAAATAGATGGCATCACGAGGTAGGGAAATGTGGATATATTGAAGCAACATCACAAGACATCAGTCAGGAAGTTAAAGCTTGGTTACAAATGGGTCTTCCAAATGGACAATGACCCCAAGCATACTTCCAAAGTTGTGGCAAAATGGCTTAAGGACAACAAAGTCAAGGTATTGGAGTGGCCATCACAAAGCCCTGACCTCAATCCCATAGAACATTTGTGGGCAGAACTGAAAAAGTGTGTGCAAGCAAGGAGGCCTAGAAACCTGACTTAAAATTCACCCAACTTATTGTGGGAAGCTTGTGGAAGGCTACCTGAAACATTTGACCCATGTTAAACAATTTAAAGGTAATGCTACTAAATACTAATTGAGTGTATGTAAACTTCTGACCCGCTGGGAATGTGATGAAAAAAATAAAAGCAGAAATAAATAATTCTCTTGTCACGGCCGTCAAAGGAAGTGGACCAAAGTTCAGCGTGGTAAGCGTACATTATCCTTTATTTTGGAATGACGCCAACAAAACAATAAACAAAATAAACAACCGTGAAGCTTACGAGGGCATAGTGCCACAAACACAAGTCAACTACCCACACCGAAAGGAGGGAAAAAGGGCTACCTAAGTATGGTTCCCAATCAGAGACAACGATAGACAGCTGTCCCTGATTGAGAACCATACCCGGCCAAAACATAGCAACACAAAATCATAGAAAACAAAACAGATTGCCCACCCTGACCAAACGAAATAGAGACATAAAAAGGCTCTCTAAGGTCAGGGCGTGACATCTCTCTACTATTATTCTGACATTTCACATTCTTAAAATTAAGTGGCGATCCTACCTGACCTAAAACAGGGATTTTTAACTAGGATTAAATGTCAGGAATTGTGAAAAACAGAGTTTAAATGTATGTGGCTAAGGTGTATGTAAACTTCCGACTTCAACTGTAGGTGTAAAGAGTTTGTGGAAAGTCTCTGATCAAGTAACATTTTATTGTATTTGTCACATGCTTCGTAAACCGGTGTAGAGTAACAGTGAAATGCTTACTTACATGTCCTTTTCCAACAGAGTTAAATATAAATATATTTGATTATAGAAATAGTGATATGAGGAACAAATAAACAGTGAATAATGAATAACAATAAACAAGTAAAAATAACATGTCTATGTATAGGGAGTACCAGTAGCTAGTCAATGTGCAGGGGTATGACATAATTGAGTTAGAAATGTACATATAGTAGAGGTTAACAGGATAGATAATAGACAGTGGAAGTGTGTGAGTGGTGTCAGTATGCATGCGTGAACTTCTTATGTGCGTATGGGCATATGTAGTGTGTGTGTGTGTGTGTGTACAGTATGTGTATAGAGTCAGTGCAAGAGAGTTGTGGCTTGGATGGCAGGGAGCTCAGCCCCAGTGATGTACTGGGCTGTACTCACCACCCTCTGTAGCGCCTTGCAGTCGTGTGCCTTGCAGTTGCAGTACCAAGCGGTGATGCAGCCAGTCAAGATGCTCTCAATGGTACAGGTGTAGAACTTTGAGGATCTGAGAGCCCATGCTAAAATCTTTTAAGCCTCCTTTAAGCCTCCAGAGGGGGAAGAGGTGCTGTCGTGCCCTCTTCACAACTGTGTGGGTGTGTGTGGACCATGTTCATTCCTTAGTGATGTACACAGAGGCACTTTGCAGGTGATTGTGCAATAGACCACAGACAATCAGATGTTCTGGTAGGGCTGCAGTAGGTGTGGACTATTGCTCCAGTTTTTGTTCTGACTGAGCCTTGTCTCCCCATAAGCACTCTTGGCCCTTTTCCAGTCTGCTGACTCAGATCCTCAAAAACTAAAGGAAGCGCCAGGGTGGGGAGGTTATTAAAAAAAGAATCGGGGTCCTCTGGCTCGGTCTCCACATCAGACATCATGTCTCATCTTGCTCGACGAACGCCCTTCGCCCGTTCCGGTGCAGGCGCTAGAGGAGTTCCGGTGCAGGCGCTGATGACACACGCTACTTGTGTCATCAGCCTTTCGTTCATATCAGACAACGTGTTGTAGTCCAGCATCTGATTCAGCTTGGCCATGAGTTGTTGGAAATACATGCTCACGTTTGGTGATGCTTTGTTCCCTAGCACAAAAAGGCTCCTGGGGGTGCACTGGTCCCACAAACAAATTATAAAAACAAAAAAATTAATAATAATTGCCGATGGTCTTCTTTGTTGTATTTTATAAGGCCTGTAAGAATAGCTAGATACGAAGCTATAGCCAACTATGCTTTGTTAGCTAATGTAAACTCACGTAAACTCGTACATCGCCTTGGTCCGTACAATTGCCCTTATTTTAGCGCCCCAAAAACGTAATACTTCCAGATCAACTGTAATGTCAATACCATTGTAAAGCACAATTTCTCCCCTTTCCAACATTATCAATTACATGACCTAAACACTGCCCGTTTCTGCATAATTCAAGCAGGCAATGAGCCCCGTCGGGTCTTTTTTAAAATGGCTGGTGGGGAAGCGAAACTAATGCGTGATAGTGAGAAGGAGAGATGTTGTGTGGGAAAATTGCTTTTTTTCACTCGATCTGTCCAACTTATCACCTTTTCGCCTCTAAAATGTAAATAAAACACTATAAAGAGTTTATATAATGTGTCATTACTTACCTATTTGAAGGTTTGTGTCGAATTTGAATCGGGTTTTTAGGGCGGTGCTAAAGTGATCTTAGAAGTAAACAGCGGCTTTGAGAATGATGATCGCATGCAATGATGACGCAAAAAATGACTAGGTATCCCCCCTTACCCCCGTCACTGTCCATTTCTTGTTTTTAAATGATGATAGAAGTGCTACACCTGGTGGAGAGAGATTGTAAGACAGAAATAGTTGCTTTATGCGTGCTGTACGTTACGACATGACACGTCACGATGTAACGGAGGGTCCGTTTTTTCAACTTTTCTCCAATACTATAGAGCCATTACCATGTCGAGTCAACGCTTGAATAGAAACCTAGTTCACACCCCCGATTTTGAAGTCAACACAGTCGCTACAGTCCCATTAGTTTTCTTTGTAGCCTCGTTTGAATGTTGCGGTTGTGCACATTTGTACAGATTGGGGTGAGTTTACGTTAGCTAGCTAATGTTAATTTGTTTTAGTCAAAAGAGCAACGTTACATTTCTTACTCCTAGAACTAAAATCCATGTAACATGATCATGTTATCTACAACCTTTGTTAACTACCTAGCTAGCTAGTAAAGCTAGTTATTGACTATATTGGCTGTAGTAATTTTATTTGGCAAACTAATGTAGCTAGCTACCTCTGCTAACGTTACAGCTGCTACAGTGCTAGCTAGCAGAGATAGATAGCTATGCTAGCTATGCTAGCCACCTAGTTAGATCGCTTTGTTGACAAATAATAGGACCGCTTCTTACCTTGTTGTGGAGCGGCATTTGGAAGGTTGTAGAAATTCTGGGAGTTCTTCATTGTTAGCTACAGGATTTAAAAAATATATATTATAACCAACAATAGCAAACACCACCCAATGAATTGTTGTGCCTTTTAAAGGGAAGTGGTATGGCAGTTTTCAAATCGTGTTAATTTGATTGAACTTTTGATTGAACATTTGATTGTCATTTTCAACCGTCACGCCCTCACCTCTGGTTTTGTTTGTTTGATTGGATTATTTACCTTTCAATCACTATGCCCCCCCCTTCTATTCCCATGGCTAATTCATTTTTGCCAGTGTTTCATGAAACTACACTTCCTGTCCATTCAAAACAGAAACTCTACACTTCCGTCTCTGCTCCAGCAGAAGAAGTGAGACATCTCACTGGCTGGTTCATATACAAGTAAACCAGATCCAGCTGCTATCGCATTGGCGTCTATGGGAGAGCCACCCCTTAAAGGAAAGGTTCACCCATTTTGAATGCTATATTGTTTCTGTGCATCTCTGCGTGATGTTCTATCGATTCCCTGGGACATTTCATGTTATGAACTGTAACTGAGTTATTGGCGTTCAAGCAGGCAGAAATCCGTCCAGTATGACGTAGCACTGGGATAAAGTCGCTGTCACTACACTGGAAGTTAATAGGGATATGACTTTTAGATAGCGAAAATGTCTATCAAACATGTTAGGTTTCAATACTGGCAATTGTTATAATTCTAGAGGTTGTATTTTTCCTACCTCAAATGTGTAATTTAACGGAATGTCTAGCGCATTTTTCCTATTTATCTGCCTCTTTAGTCCAGGGTGCATTGCATGGTGCCGTTGCCAGAGATATTGTAGAAAGGAGATAGGAATCAAATGAATGAAGTATTGTGTAACACCCCCCCAAGCAGAATGTCAACCAATCGCGTTCACATGTTGCGTCACATGGTTGCTAAGCTAATCGTCAGGAAATCCCTTCTCAAAGTCAGTTTATATGTCGAGAAACATGCCTAATTTCCTCGAAAGTACATAATATCACTATTCCAAAGATATACAGATGGCAGGTTCACATCTCGGAAAAGATTTGTAATGTTGTACCTCTTGTTGATGAAATTTGTGCTCATGTTTCTTTTTTAACTAGTGCCCAATAGTCTCCCATTCACTCCTTGTCCCAGAATCGCCTAGAATGCACCGCACGGGCCCATTAACGTAGTATGGGAAACGTTTCCCATCTCCTCCAAAGTATATCTGCCATTGCAAATGTCAGGCACATCGATCTGCAGGTTGAACATGGTTAGATTGTAGACTCCTAAATTGATTGTGCAGTTTGTTTCGGCAATTTTACAGCTAACTAGCTACATTACATGCTCATATTGTCTTTGGTATTATTGTGTGTAGCTACCTAGCTAGCTGGCAAACGTAGCTACCCACAATAATAGCTAGCTAGCCAGCCAGCCCATAAAGAAACCATTGCATTGTGGACTTTGTAGTTGACTTGAGCTGCAACAGATTTCCACAACGATTTTCCATGTTGCTACCAACCTTATTATAATGCCAAAATGAAACATTTGTTTACAAAAAACATTGTTCTCACATAATATATTAGTGTTATTTAACACTAAATTAAAGGAATGAGTGGTTTTGGGTGTCTTTTTCCTTTAAGTAGACCAGAATTGTTAAAGAAAAATGTATAGTAATTTGCCTGAGTAAGACATCTTCATTTATCCACCATCTTTGTCAAGCAGCCTTTTTAGCTTGGCCTTTAATCAATGAGGCCTTTGTGTTTTATGTTCTTTGATAACATTACTTTGATAACATCTATTTTATTGCAGTGTATATATTTTCATTTTATTGTTTTAAGTGTGTTGCTATTTTAAATGCACTTAAAATTTGAATTTAAGTTTGATTTGTTATTGGATCTTTCATTGATGATTGTATATATATAGACTTCATTGACTTTATAGTCTATTGTTCTTAGTTTTGTATTAGTAATTAGATTATAGGTGTCACGTTCCTGACCTATTTCTGTTAGTTTGTTGTATGTGTTAGTTGGTCAGGACGTGAGTTTGGGTGGGCATTCTATGTTGTCTGTTTCTATGTTGGTTTAAGGGTTGCCTTGTATGGCTCTCAATTAGAGGCAGGTGTTTGGCGTTCCTCTAATTGAGAGTCATATTTAGGTAGGTTGTTTCACAGTGTTCGTTGTGGGTGGTTGTCTCCTGTGTCAGTGTTTGTCGCACCATACGGGACTGTTCGGTMTGTGTTGTACATCGTCATTTTATGTGTAGGCTATTTTCCCTGTTCGTGCGTTCTCGTGTTTAATGTAAGTTCGTCGTTCAGGTCTGTCTACTCCGTTTGTTGTTTTGTTAGTTTATAGTGAAGTTCGTGTTTTCGTCTTGTCTTTAATAAATATTATGTGTTCACAACCCGCTGCGCCTTGGTTCCCTCAATACTCCTCCTTTTCGGTTGAAGAGGAGGAGGACCACCGTTACAATAGGTCTACTACATAAATATTTGGAGTAGATTGCATGCTGAACTGGTGGTGGTGGAGGAGGGGGGGGACAATAGACAAGGTGTTAGAGGCTATTAGCATGTGTAAAAATCCATGTCCTTCCAGAGCTGACTAATCAAGACTGGTCAAGCTCTGTTTGTATTATGACTTTTCACTACTGAGCTTCTACTTTTGATCATTAAAGATATTCTGACTTACATGTACACACTCGGAAACGGGCCATTTTACTTCGTGAAACACACACACACACACACACACACACACACCCTTTGGGTTATAGATAATGGCAGTGGCAGTGAGGGGCTGCTGTACTGCTGAGGAGAGACTCCAGTCCCACGCTGACTCTGGTGCCTCACACCCCACAGGCTCACTGCAGTCAGTCAGGGCTCAGAGGACAGAGAATCACCAGCCCCGCCCCGCCCGCAGACCCTTATCCCTTTTCCCCCCTCTCAGACAGGAGCATTATACACACACACAGTCACGCGCGCACATACAGTACAGGCAGACAAACAAACGCATGAATGCACACTGACAAACACACAAGCTCAGATTCTCTTTCGATTGCAGTGTGACCCCTGAGATGGGATGTTAACACACACAGAAAGGACATGTTCAATAACAATACACGTGTACTCAGTGTTCTAGGCTCCATGTACTGTACAGAGGTCATTGGGAGACATTGTACCTGTACATGTTACAGGTGAACAACAGCAGACTGATTACTACAACAACTATGATTACCTATCTTGGCATCACCTTTAGACATTAATAGTAATATAGCCTATCCGTATAATCCTATACATCATCCATCCATGGACATTAAAGGCAGTGGTTTACAGCACTACAGTATTTTATAGCACCACAGTGGTCCATGTTTGTGAGCACAACCCACATCACAGCTGAATCTCTCTCCCACAGTGTGTCAGGAGTATGCTTAAGTATTTAGCAGAATTTAGCCCACTCTGTGGTACACCAGTTAATGAGCTCAGTGCTAAATTACAGCCAGAGCAATTAAACACGTGCATGTCACACTCGCACCCCCCCCCCCCCACACACACACATCACACAAACCTACTCATACACATACAAAAACAATCTCATTTGCATGCACACATACAGTTTTGCAGGAGCCTGTGCAACTTTCCATCGATCAGATAATCGGTCTGGTGTGAGCTGAGCACTCTTCTCAGCAGAGGAGAAATCATGAAGCATTTCATAACTGCTTAACTACCTCCACTCACCCAGGGGTCCATCTGCAGAAATGAGCCATTGATCCCTAATTGGAAGCAGTCAGTCATGAAATCTGAAAACTAATTAAAGAAAGTGAACTTAATGGCAAATATTTACATATTCACACTGATATAACATTGGTTATATTGCCAGAGAGCTATGAGAGAAAGGGTAATTCATAAAAAGGAGGGGCAAACCGGGTATACTGACCATATAATGGTATTGATGATGGATTTAGTCACATTTTAAATTATATACATTTTTGCAGCACTATAGTAATAAACCAAATGTGTCTTGGATATACTGTACATGTACTGCTAATTCAGAGTCTTTCCTCAATTGGCCTAGACCAGGCTGTGTGCAACTGGTTTAAAAATACCTTCAAAACAAATCAAATAACTTTTTATTTGTGACATGCGCAGAATACAACAGGTGTAGACATTACCGTGAAATGCTTACTTACAAGCCCTTAACCAACAATGCAGTTAATGAAATAGAGTTAAGAAAATATGTACTAAATAAACTAAAGTAAAAAATTTAAAGAAAAGTAACACAATAAAATAACAATAACGAGGCTATATACAGACTTATGTTAATAACTATCTGGTTGGGTTGTGCCAGGTTTCATGTTGTGGTGAACTGAAGAACATGGGCGAGACATTAAACATTTCCAAAGCAATAAGGAAGGGCTCTTAGTGTGATGGTAGGAAAAGTCACTCCCTCAAAAATCTAAATAAAATGTTTGTATTTGTCTATGTACAGTGGCAAGAAATGTCAACCCTTTGGAATTACTTGGACTTCCTCAAATTGTCTTTGGAAGTCAATGTGCGGGGGTACAGGTTAGTCGAGGTAATTTGTACATGTATGTAGGGGTAAAGTGACTACGCATAAATAATAAACAATGTAAGCGGCAGTGTAAAAACAATGTAAACAGTCCGGGTGGCCGTTTGATTAACTGTTCAGCAGTCTTATGGCTTGGGGGTAGAAGCTGTTAACTTCTTGCCGCACGGATCCCTTTTACGGGATCATTTTCGTAAACAACCTCTGAATTGCAGCGCGCCAAATTCAAAAATAATACAAAAAATATTTATAATCATGGAATCAATCACAAGTGAAATATACCAAAACACAGCTTAGCTTGTTGTTAATCCACCTATCGTGTCAGATTTTGAAAATATGCTTTACAGCGAATCCAAGCGTTTGTGAGTGTATCAATCACTGCTAGAACAGCTAGCCTTATATTAGCTTGGTCACGAAAGTCAGAAAAGCAATCAAATTAATCGCTTACCTTTGATAATCTTCAGATGTTTGCACTCACGAGACTCCCAGTTACACAATAAATGTTATTTTTGTTCGATAAAGATTAGTTTTATAACCAAAAACTGCCATTTGGTTTGCGCGTTATGTTCAGAAAACCACAAGCTCGTTCCGGTCCTGAAGGGCAGACGAAAATTCCAAAAAGTATCCGTAATGTTCATAGAAACATGTCAAAGGTTTTTTTATAATCAATCCTCAGGTTGTTTTTAACATACATAATCGATCATATTTCAACCGGACGGTAAACTGTTCAATACTACAGAGAAAGAAAATGTCGAGCCACATCTCTCCTGCACAGGAACTTATCAAAGGACACCTGACGCGTTTTGATAAATCTCGCTCATTTTTCAAAATAAAAGCATGGAATCTGGTTGATACCCCTTTAAATGGAGGAGGGGCAAGCAATGGAACAGGGATAAAAAAAAAATGCACTTACGGGTTGGAGTTCCTCAGGTTTTCACCTGCAAAATCAATTCTGTTATACTCATAGACAATATTTAGACAGTTTTGGAAACTTTAGAGTGTTTTCTATCCTAATCTGTCAATTATATACCTATTCTAATATCTGAGCCTGAGAAATAGTCCGTTTACCTTGGGAACGTTATTATAAAAAATTCTGCCCCCTAGCTGAAAGAAGTTAAGGAGCCTTTTGGATCTAGACTTGACGCTCCAGTACTGCTTGCTGTGCGGTAGAAGAGAGAACAGCATATAACTTGGGTGACTCGAGGGTGGATATTAAAATTCAGTCTTTTAGCTTTGTTAATACATATATATTTAGTCCCTATTTTGCTTTGTATTCAGCGGATTTCATTTACAAAAAGACAAATGTTTTCACTCATGATCCTGCAGCCACTAGTTAGCTTGTCAATTAATGTTTGATGTTAGCACCGTTCTGCCGCGGAGCAGCGTCACAGAGTTCTATTGAGCAGTGACCACGTCCTGGTAATCCGTCTGGCCCGCGGCCTTGTGAATGTTGACCTGTTTAAAAGTCTTGGTCACATCGGCTACGGAGAGCATGATCACACAGTCGTCCTGAACAGCTGGTGCTCTCATGCATGATTCAGTGTTGCTTGCCTCGAAGCGAGCATAAAAGGCATTTAGCCCATCTGGTAGGCTCGCGTTACTTTTCAGACAGCGGCTGGTTTTCCCTTTGTAGTTTGCAAGCCCTGCCACATCCGACAAGCTTCAGAGCTGGTGTAGTAGGATTCTATCTTAGTCCTGTATTGGCGCTTTGCCTGTTTGATGGTTCGTCAGAGGGCATAGCGGGATTTCTTATAAGCGTCCGGATTAGCGTCCCGCTCCTTGAAAGCGGCAGCTCTAGCCTTTAGCTCGGTGCGGATGTTGCTTGTAATCCATGGTTTCTGGATGAGATATGTATGTACAGTGGTTCGTCCTTTAAAAGTTGCAGCATACTGTGGCACAGCTTGCATGGGGCCGCAGAATTCTCTGGCTGTAACGGTTGTTCTCCTCCTCGTCCGAGGAGGAGCAGGGATCGGACCAAAACGCAGCTTTTGTGGAATACATAATGAATTTATTCAAACAAGACGAACATGAAGCACACTTGAATAAATTACAAAATAACAAAAACGACGTAGACCGACCTGGACATGAGAACTTATATAACACGAAGAACGCACGAACAGGAACAGACTAAACAAACGAAACAGTCCCGTGTGGTACATACACAGACACGGAAGACAATCACCCACAAACAAACGGTGTGAACAGCCTACCTTAATATGGTTCTCAATCAGAGGAAACGTCAAACACCTGCCCCTGATTGAGAACCATATAAGGCTAATTAACAATGACCCAAAACATAGAAACAAATAACATAGACTGCCCACCCAGCTCACGTCCTGACCAACTAAACAAAGCTAAACAAA
Source organism: Salvelinus sp. IW2-2015 (assembly GCF_002910315.2). Lineage (NCBI taxonomy): Eukaryota > Metazoa > Chordata > Actinopteri > Salmoniformes > Salmonidae > Salvelinus > Salvelinus sp. IW2-2015. The sequence continues at coordinate 14,733,303 of NC_036872.1, forward strand.
GGAAAATAAGGTCAGGAACGTAACACTGGCACGTTATTTAAGTGTCAACCAGTGGTAACTAATGCCTAACGAATGCCTAATGCCTAACTAATGCCAGTTAGTGCTAGTTTGACCACCAGAGGGCATCTTTGAGAAGCATTTTGATAGCCTTCAATAGTGGCTTTACTAGAGAATTTAAAACCTTTTTTGTAAGAACATAGTATATGGGACTGATTTTAAGACATTTTGTTTAATTAATTTGATTAATATTATAGTGTTTCTATTCCAAGAAAAACGTAAAACCCTCTGGGTTGGAACGGAAAATATGGTGCTGTACAACATGACGGTCGGGAGTAGGCTACAGTACTGGGCTATTTAGCTAAAGAATCCCTATGTCGTGCGGGCACGTGGGAGCCCTGGAGTCAATTCCCCGGTGTGGAGTAAGGAGTAGGCTGTCCTTGTAAATAAGAATAATGTTCTTAACTGACTTGCCTAGTTAAAGAAAGGTTACACTAAGAGCATAACATTTCTACACCCTAATTGTATAATTGTAGTCTAACCAATACCCAAACAGTGATTCAATGAAAATAAAAATCTCATTGATTTATCAAGACCAGTCCCCATGCTTGTCTCAGAGCAGCGCAGAACAGTGCTAAAATTATTGTTGGCTATTGCTTCAAATCCTATTGCTTCTAACTTCAATATGCTCTTTAAATAAATAAGACCTACACCACTTTTAACAACACATTACTCAACATTAGTGAGACTCATGTTGCCTACGGTAGACCTACAGTATATCAAAAAATATGACGTGACTCTCCGCCAATAATTACATATAGAGGATTGGAGGATTCTAAATTAAAACCAAAAGCCGCCTCATGGGTCTCCCGGTGGCGGCCGGTACAGGTATTGAACCTGCATCTGTAGCAATGCATTTTGCACTGTGGGAGCCCCCATCCACTGCGGGAGGCCCCATCCACTTGGGGGCCCCCATCCACAAAGTATCAAAATACAGAGAGGTGTTGATAAAGGTATATTGTCCTGCTAATAGCCCATAATAGGCTGTTATAATACTGAACATGGTGTCCAGGTCAGGATAACCAAAAGACTATCAGAAAGAATTTTGGTACTTATTTATTATGATCCAAAGCCATGAATGAGCTTTATGTAGGTGCCGTGCTATATGACTGTGCCATCAACTTGATAATATATAACGATATTTTGGAAGTTATTTCATTTTCAAAAAAATTAAAGTGAGCGATTGTAATCTGAATAAAGGACAAAATTATATTTGTATATGCCAGAACATTTATGTATGTTTTTAGCGGGAGAGAAACGCTGGGCCAATTGTTCGCCGCCCATAAAGGCCAAAATATAGCCCTACTTATAGCCATAATGGTGCCGTACAACGTGACCGTGTGTGTTTGAAAGAATATTTTCCAGTAAGCAACAAATTGTTTACCTTCATTTCAAACAGAAATTTGCATCCTGTATATCTAACTCCAAAAAGTTTTGGCACACTGTAAAGTCCATGGAGAATAAGAGCACCTCCTCCCAGCCGCCCACTACACTGAGGCTAGGTAACAGTGTCACCACCGATAAATCCACAATAATCGAGAAATACTGGTGTGCAAAAGAGCAGAAAAGTAAATAAAAACAATATGGGGATGAGGTAGGTAGATTGGGTGGGCTATTTACAGATGGGCTATGTACAGCTGCAGTGATCGGTTAGCTGCTCAGATAGCTAATGTTTAAAGTTAGTGAGGGAAATATAAGTCTCCAGCTTCAGCGATTTTTGCAATTCGTTCCAGTCATTGGCAGCAGAGAATTGGAAGGAAAACCGGCCAAAGGAGGTGTTGCTTTGGGGGTGACCAGTGAGACATACCTGCTGGAGCGTGTGCTATGGGTGGGTGTTGTTATTGTGACCAGTGAGCTGAGATAAGGTGGAGCTTTACCTAACATAGACTTATAGATGACCTGGAGCCAGTGAGTCTGGCGACGAATATGTAGCAAGGGCCAGCCGACTAGAGCATACAGGTCGCAGAGGTGGGTGGAAAAAGGCGCTTTGGTGACAAACGGATGGCACGGTGATAAACTGCATCCAGTTTGCGGAGTACAGTATTGGAAACTATTTTGTATATGACATCGCCAAAGTCGAGGATCGGTTGGATAGTCAGTTTTACGAGGGTATGTTTGGCGGTGTGAGTGAAGGAGGCTTTGTTGCGGAATAGGAAGCCGATTCTAGATTTGATTTTGGATTGGAGATGTTTAATATGAGTCTGAAAGGAGAGTTTACGGTCTAGCCAGACACCTAGGTATTTGTAGTTGTCCACATATTCTAAGTCAGAACCGTCCAGCGTGTAGTATCTGCTAGTTCGGCGGTGGGTGCGGCCGAACGGTTGAAAAGCATGCATTTGAATTTAACTAGCGTTTAAAAGCAGTTGGAGCCACGGAAGAGTGTTGTATGCATTGAAGCTTGTTTGGAGTTTAGTTAACACAGTGTCCAAAGAAGGCCAGATGTATACAGAATGGTGTCGTCTGCGTAGAGGTGGATCAGGGAATCACCCGCAGCAAGAGCGAAAGCCTTGGCCAGGTCAATGAAGCGCTGCACAGTACTGTCTTTTATCGATTGCAGTTATTTATATCAAATGGTCAGTGATCTGTTTATTAACTTGGCTTTCGAAGACTTTAGAAATGCAAGGCAGGATGGATATAGGTCTGTAACAGTTTGGGTCTAGAGTGTCACCCCCTATGAATAGGGGGATGACCGCGGCAGCTTTCCATCTTTAGATCTCGGACGATACGAAGAGAAGGTTGCACAGACTGGTAATTGCAACAATGGCAGCGGATAATTTTAGAAAGAGAGGTTCCAGATTGTCTAGCCCCTGATTTGTACGGGTCCAGGTTTTGCAGCTCTTTCAGAACATCTGCGATCTGTTGAAGAAGAAAGCTGACTCGCAATCAGTGCAGACGTAGCTGCTCTCAGAAATCATGTTATAGAATTCTCACAATGTTAAATAGTTACTATGCATGGATTGATCTTACCTTTCTTTCCTCATCCTCCTCTCTCCTCTCCCGCTCTCTTCCTCTCTATCTGCCGTTCCTGCTCCCAGCTGTTTCTCATTCTCCTAACGACCTCATTTACTCTTCACACCTGTCCCCTATTTTGCCCTCTGATTAGAGTCCCTATTTCTCCTCTGTTTCCGCTTCTGTCCTTGTCGGATTCTTGTTGATGTTTGCTGTCCTGTGTCCTTGTTCCGCCCTGTCGTGTTTTTGCCTTCTTCAGATGCTGCTGTGAGCAGTGTCTATGTCAGGCTCGCCTGTTCCTCTCTGAAGCGACCTGCAGTCTGTGTCGCGTCTCAGTCGTTCCTCTCTACTGACGAGAGGATTCAGTTTCTTTGGATTTACCTTTGATATATCCAGGAGAACATTGTTTTAGTATCTTGGAATAAGACTCTGTTTCTATTACGTCGCTTTTGGGTCCTCATTCACCAGCACAGAGAAATCCGACCAAGATGGACCCAGCGACTATGGATTCTCAACACTGCCGTCGAGTTCCAGGGAGCAATGCGCGAGACACGAGCAGGAATTGTTTGCTGCTCGTCATGCCGTTGAGACCCTGGCCGCTCAGTCTCCGATCTCTCTGGACAGTTTCTGAGTCTTCGTCTGCTGCACCAGCTACTTCCTGTCTTCCGATCTCCGAACCTAGGGTTAATAACCCACCATGTTACTCTGGGCAGCCCACTGAGTCGCTCCTTTCTCACCCAGTGTGATATTGTGTTCTCTCTCCAGCCCAACACGTACTCAAGAGAGAGAGCTCGGATCGCTACGTCATATCACTCCTTACTGTCGGCTCGGGAGTGGGCACAGCTATCTGGGAGGCAAGGGCTGAGTGTTCTAACGTTTATCAGAGCTTTAAAGAGGAGATGATACGGGTTTTTGATCGTTCAGTTTTTGGGAAGGAGCTTCCAGGGCCCTGGCTTCCCTATGTCAAGTGATCGATCCATAACGGATTACTCTATAGAGTTTCGCACTCTTGCTGCATCCAGTGACTGGAACGAGCCGGCGTTGCTCGCTCGTTTCTGGAGGGACTCCACGCTGAGGTTAAGGAGAGATTCTCTCCCGGAGGTTCCTTCCAGCGTGACTCTTTGATTGCACTCGCCATCCGCATAGAACGACGGGTAGATCTCGTTCACCGAGCTCGTGGAAGAGAGCTCGCGTTAACGGTGTTTCCCCTCTCCGCATCTCAACCATCTCCTCCCACCGGCTCAGAGACTGAGCCCATGCAGCTGGAGGTATTCGCATCTCGATAAGGAGAGAACGAGAAATCACCAACCGCTTTGCCTCTATTGCGGTTCTGCTGGACATTTTGTCATGTCATGTCCAGTAAAACGCCAGCAGCTCATCAGTAAGCGGGGTACTGGTGAGCGCTACTACTCAGTCTCTCCATCAAGATCCTGTACTACCTGTCGGTCCATCTACGCTGTGACCGGTTCGGCTGCTTCCTGCAGTGCCTTGATTAGACTCTTGGCTGAGTTGTTTTTATGGACGAAGCATGGGCTCGGAAACATGACATTCCTCTCAACGTTAGGAAGCCCACGCCATGTTCGCCTAGATGGTAGTCTTCTCCCCAGTATCAGATGTGAGACACTACATTTAACCCTCACAGTATCTGGTAACCACAGTGAGACATTCCTTTTTGATTTTTCGTTCACCTTTACACCTTTTTTGGGTCATCCCTGGCTAGTATTCAAATCCTTCTATTAATTGGTCTAGTAATTCTATCCTATCCTGGAGATTCCTGATTATCCTGATTTTTCACCGTCACTCGAGATTCATGTTCAGCACGTTCGACGTTACTCCAGCGCCTTTTAGAGAATTGTCTCTACGGAAGCTGAGAAGTGCGCCTTTCATTGTCTCCTCTGTCACATTCTCGTTCTGTTATTTCGCTGAAGGCATTATGGATCCGCTAAGGTCCAGCTGTCTAGGCACTCGTTTCCTAATCACGTGTCCAGTTGCGCCTTTCTCGGTTTCGCTAATTTCTATCGCTTTCATTCGTAATTTTCGGTCAAGTGGCTGCCCTCTCACAGAGCTCTACTATTCTGTCAAGACTTGCTTTAAGTGGTCCGGTTCCGCCCAGAGCTTTTGATCTCCTCAAGAAGCGTTTATATCCGCCCCTATCCTTGTTACTCCTGACGTCACTAAACATTCATTGTCGAGGTGACGCTTCAAGGGTGGTACATTCTGTCTAGCGCTTCCATTCTGCAAGTCCTTTACGCTATTTCGTCATCCGTCTGTCGCCATCGGAAGACGAACTATGATGTGGTACCCGCAACTGCTCGCCATCCCGTCTAGCCATAGGCGAGATGGCGACAGTGGTTGGAGGCGGACCGTCCCTTTTGTCGTTTGGACTGACCATAAAACCTTGAGTACATCCGTTCTGCCAAACGACTTAATGCACGTCAAGCTCGTTGGCGTTGTTTTTCGCTCGTTTCGAGTTCGTGATTTCCTATCGTCCGGGAAATAGAACACCAAGCCTGATGCCTTATCCCGTCTCTTTGGTTCTTCTGGGCTCTTCTACCGACCCGAGGGGATTCTCCCTGAAGCGTGTTGTCGGTTGACTGTCTGGGGAATTGAAGACAGTAAAGCAAGCACTCACTCACACTGCGTCGCCGCGCGCTTGTCCTAGATAACCTTCTGTTCGTTCCTGTCTCTACTCGTCTGGCTGTTCTTCAGTGGGCTCACTCTGCCAAGTTAGCTGCCACCCCGGCGTTCGGTACGCTTGCTTCTATTCGCCAGCGTTTTGTGGGCCTACTCAGGAGCGGGACACGCGCCGTTTCGTGGCTGCTTGTTTCGGACTGCGCGCAGACTAAGTCAGGTAACTCTCCTCCTGCCGGTCGTCTCAGACCGCTTCCCATCCTCCTCGACCATGGTCTCACATCGCCTTAGAACTTATTACGGTCTGCCTTCTCGAGGGAAGACTGTGCTTACTTATCATAGGTTCTCTAAGCGCACATTTCATCCCTCGTAACTCCGTCCGCTAAGGAGACGCACAAATCATCATGAGAATGTGTTCGAATTCATGCATCCGTTGACGCCGTTTCACAGAGGTCCGCAATTCACGTCACAATTTTGGAGAGTTCTGTCGTTTGATGTGCTTCGTCAGTCTCTCTTCCGGGTTTATCCCCAGTCTAACGGTCAAGCAGAAAGGCCAATCAGTCGATTGTCGCATATTACGCAGCCTTTCGTTTCGAAACCCTGCGTCTTGGCAGCAGAACAGCTCCCCTGGCTGAGTACGCTCACAACTCGCTTCCTTCGTCGCTACCGCGGCTATCTCCGTTTCAGAGTAGTCTTGGGTACCAGCCTCCTCTGTCTCGTCCCAGCTCGCCGAGTCCAGCGTTCCTCCGCTCAGGCTTTTGTCCAACGTTGTGAGCCGACCTGGAGGAGGTCAGGTCTGCACTTTGCCGTTACAGGCGCAGACTGTGAGAGCCGCCAATAAACGTAGGATTAAGAGTCCTAGTATTGTCCGGTCAGAGAGTGTGCTTCCACTCGTAACCTTCCCCCTACGACAGCTTCTCGCAAGTTGACTCCGCCGTTCATTTTTCCGTTCCGTGTCTCTCAGGTCGTCAATCTTCGCTGTGCGCTGTTCTTCCCGACATCTTCGTCGCCACCTGTCTTCCATGTCTCTTTTTCCAAGCCTTTCTTCGCGCCCCCGTGTCGTCTTCCCTCCCCCCGTCCTTGTCGAGGCGCTCCTATTTACAAGTACGGAAGATCATGGACATGCGTTCTCGGAACGTGGTCAACCAGTACTTAGTGGATTGGATGTACGGTCCTGGGAAGAGATTGGGTTCCATCTCGCGACGTGCTGGACCGTTCGTTGATTGATAGTTTCCTTCGTTGCCGCCAGGTTCTCTCGAGTGCGCCAGAGGCGCTCTGGTGATGGGGGTACTGTCATGTTTTGTCTTTGATCATCATGTCTTGTCCGTGCTTCCCTCTGCTGTCTTATTAGTTCTTCCCTCTTCTATCCCTCTCTCTTCCTCCTCCCTCGCTCCCTCTCCCGCTCTCTCTTCTATCGTTCCGTTCCTGCTCCCAGCTGTTTCTCATTCTCCTAACGACCTCATTTACTCTTTCACACCTGTCCCCTATTTTCCCCTCTGATTAGATCCCTATTTCTCCCTCTTTTCCGCTTCTGTCCTTGTCGGATCTTGTTTGATGTTTGCTGTCCTGTGTCCTTTTCCGCCTTCGTGTTTTGCCTTCTTCAGATGCTGCGTGTGAGCACGTGTCTATGTCAGCTACGGCCTGTGCCTTCCTGAAGCGACCTGCAGTCTGTGGTCGCGTCTCCAGTCGTTCCTCTCTACTGACGAGAGGATTTCAGTTTCCTGTTTTGGATTTACCTTTGATATATCCAGGAGAATCATTGTTTGTTTGATACTGGAATAAAGACTCTGTTTCTATTACGTCGCTTTTGGGTCCTCATTCACCAGCATAACAGTGTCACCTAGCCTCAGTGCAGTGGGCAGCTGGGAGGAGGTGCTCTTGTTCTCCATGGACTTTACAGTGTCCCAAAACTTTTGGGAGTTAGAGTTACAGGATGCAAAGTTCTGTTTGAAAAAGCTAGCTTTCCTGACTGACTGTGTGTATCGGTTCCTGACTTCCCTGAACAGTTGCATATTTCGGGGACTATTCGATGCTATTGCAGTCCGCTACAGGACGTTTTTGTACTGGTCAAGGGCAGTCAGGTTTGGAGTGAACCAAGGGCTATATCTGTTCTAAGTTCTACATTTTTTGAAAGGGGCATGCTTATTTAAGATGGTGAGGAAATTACTTTTAAAGATTGACCAGGCATCCTCGACTGATAGGATGTGGTCAATATCCTTCCAGGATACCTAGGCCAGGTCGATTAGAAAGGCCTGTTCGCAGAAGTGTTTTAGGGAGCGTTTGACAGTGATGAGGGGTGGTCGTTTGACCGCGACCCATAGCGGATGCAGGCAATGAGGCAGTGATTGCTGAGATCCTGATTGAAAACAGCAGAGGTGTATTTGGAGGGCAAGTTGGTCAGGATAATATCTATGAGGGTGCCCATGTTTACGGATTATGGGTTGTACCTGTTGGTTTCCTTGATAATTTGTGTGAGATTGAGGGCATCTAGCTTAGATTGTAGGACTGCTGGGGTGTTAAGCATATCCCAGTTTAGGTCGCCTAACAGAACGAAATCTGAAAATAGATGGGGGGCAATCAATTCACATATGGTGTCCAGGGCACAGCTGGGAGCTGAGGGGGGTCTATAACAGGCGGCAACAGTGAGAGACTTATTTCTTGAGAGATTCATTTTTAAAATTAGAAGCTCGAACTGTTTGGGCACAGACCTGGAAAGTATGACAGAACTTTGCAYGCTATCTCTGCAGTAGATTGCAACTCCTCCCCCTTTGGCAGTTCTATCTTGACGGAAAATATTGTAGTTGGGTATGGAAATCTCCGAATTTTTGGTGGCCTTCCTAAGCCAGGATTCAGACACGGCAAGGACATCAGGGTTGGCTGAGTGTGCTAAAGCAGTGAGTAAAACAAACTTAGGGAGGAGGCTTCTGATGTTAACATGCATGAAACCAAGGCTTTTTCGATTACAGAAGTCAACAAATGACACGCAGGGCCTGGCTTAGCCTCCACATCAACCGAGGAACAGAGGAGGAGTAGGATGAGGGTACGGCTAAAGGCTAGCAAAACTGGTCGTCTAGTGCGTTGGGGACAGAGAATAAAAGGAGCAGATTTCTGGACGTGGTAGAATAGATTCAGGGCATAATGTGCAGACAGGGGTTTGGTGGAGTGCGGGTACAGTGGAGGTAAGCCCAGGCACTGAGTGATGATAAGAGAGGTTGCATCTTTGGACCTGCTGGATTATATTGGGTGACGTCACCGCATGTGTGGGAGGTGGGACAAAGGAGGTATCTAAGGCAAGTACAGTGGGACTAGGGGCTCCGCAGTAAACTAAAACAATGATAATTATCCTAAACAACAGTATACAAGGCATACTGACATTTGAAAGAGACAAAGCGAGGCATAAAGCAATCACAGGTGTTGATCGGGAGAGCTAGCTAAGTCAACAACGGGTAAGACAACAACAGCTAATCAGCTAAGACAACAACAACAGGGAAAATGGCGATGAATGGGCAGAGAGGATTGGTTAACTACACACAGGGCCTGAGTTCGGGGCTAGGGCCGACAGATAAACAAAGGTAAACAAAGTGGAGTACCATGATAAATAAATAGTCCAGCAGGCATCAGCTATGTAGCCAAGTGATCACAGGGCCCAGTGTACAGCAATAGATGAAACAGGGAAGCTGCTAGGTAGTCCTTACTACGCTAGCACGCAGGAGACACAGCGTTTAAAGTTAGCAGTCCGGGGTAAGTAGAAGCGTCTGCTCCGTCGTACAGCAAAGGCAGGTTGGAGGCACAGCTGATGGAATTACGTCTGCGGACCAGTCGTGGTGGTACGGCGGGGCACCGTGTCGACGAAGGGACCGGGCCAGATGGCGAAAGAGGTATTGTAGTTGTGGTAATTTCGTTTGCTAGCCGGGCTGGGCCTCTGTGGCAGCTAGCTAGCTGTGATGATCAATGGTCCAGGGTTAACAACAGGAATCTGGCGTTGTAGTGGAGAAAAACAGTCCGAGGCTGGCAGGTATTATCCAGGTAAAAAAAACAGCTGGTGCCTGAACATAGGGTAAAGGCCGCTAGCAGTGGCTAACAATGACTAAATAGCTAGTAACTTAGCTAATTAGCTGGCTACCTTCTGATGAAAGTTTTTGCTATAGGGTCAAAAAAAAATGCGGATCGGTGTCACATTAAGTGAGGCGGGTTACCGGAAGGTATATTTCATTTAAAAATCGAAAAAGAGATCGAAAAAGAAATCGGAATATATACAAGAAAGACGAAAAATACAAAAAGTAAACGAGAGGACAACAAACCACGTCTGCACTGCTACGCCATCTTGGATTCATGGTAGCATTCGCGCAAAACTGAAAGCGCGAACCACTGCTTTTAATCAGGGCAAGGTGACCGGAAACATGACCGAATACAAACAGTGTAGCTATTCCCTCCGCACGGCAATCAAACAATCTAAGCATCAGTATAGAGACAAAGTAGAGTCGCAATTCAACGGCTCAGACACGAGAGGTATGTGGCAGGGTCTACAGTCAATCACGGACTACAAAAGGAAAACCAACCCCGTCGCAGACCACGATGTCTTGCTCCGACAAACTAAACAACTTCTTTGCTCGCTTTGAGGACAATACAGTGCCACTGACACGGCCCGCTACCAATACCTGCGGGCTCTCCTTCACTGCAGCCAACGTGAGTAAAACATTTAAACGTGTTAACCCTCGCAAGGCTGCCGGCCCAGACAGCATCCCCAGCCGCATCCTCAGAGCATGCGCAGACCAGCTGGCTGGTGTGTTTACGGACATATTCAATCAATTCTTATCCAAGTCTGCTGTTCCCACATGCTTCAAGAGGGCCACCATTGTTCCTGTTCCCAAAAAAGCTATGGTAACTGAGCTAAATGAGTATCGCCCCCTGGGCACTCACTTCCATCATCATGAAGTGCTTTGAGAGACTATTCAAGGACAATATCACCTCCACCCTACCTGACACCCTAGGTCCACAGACAACGCAATCACAATGCCCTAACCCATCTGGACAAGAGGAATACCTATGTAAGAATACTGTTCATCGACTACAGCTCAGCATTTAACACCAWAGTACCCTCCAAACTCGTCATTAAGCTCGAAACCCTGGGTCTCGACCCCGCTCTGTGCAACTGGGTCCTGGACTTCCTGACGGGCTGCCCCAAGGTGGTGAGGGTAGGTAACCACATCTCCATCCCGCTGATTCTCAGCACCGGGGCACCACAAGGGTGCGTTCTCAGCATTCTTCTGTACTCCCTGTTCGCCCATGACTGCCTGGCCATGCACGCCTCCAACTCAATCATCAAGTTTGCAGACGACACTACAGTGGTAGGCTTGACTACCAACATCGACGAGATGGCCTAGAGGGAGGAGGTGAGGGCCCTCGGAGTGRGGTGTCAGGAAAATAACCTCACACTCAATGTCAACAAAACAAAGGAGATGATCGTGGACTTCAGGAAACAGCAGAGGGAGCAGCCCCCTGTCCACATCGACGGGACAGTAGTGGAGAACGTGGAAAGTTTTAAGTTACTCGGTGTACACATCAAGGACAATCTGAAATGGTCCACCCACACAGACAGCGTGGTGAAGAAGGCGCAGCAGCGCCTCTTCAACCTCAGAAAGCTGAAGAAATTAAGCTTGTCACCGAAAACACTCACAAACTTTTACAGATGCACAATCGAGAGCATCCTGTCGGGCTGTATCACCGCCTGGTACGGCAACTGCTCCGCCCACAACCGTAAGGCTCTCCAGAGGGTAGTCAGGTCTGCACAACGCATCACTGGGGGCCAAATACCTGCCCTTCAGGACACCTACACCACCCGATGTTACAGGAAGGCCAAAAAGATCATCAAGGACAACAACCACCTGAGCCACTGCCTGTTCACCCCGCTATCATCCAGAAGGTGAGGTCAGTACAGGTGCATCAAAGCGGGGACCAAGAGACTGAAAAACAGCTTCTATCGCAAGGCCATCAGACTGTTAAACAGCCATCACTAACATTGAGTGGCTGCTGCCAACATACTGACGCCTCTCTAGCAACTTTAATAATGAAAAATGGATGTAATAAATGTATCATTAGCCACTTTAAACAATGCCACTTTATATAATATTTACATACCCTACATTACTCATCTCTTATGTACGTATACACTGTACTCTATACCATCTACTGCATCTTGCCTATGCCGTTCGGCCATCGCTCATTTATATTTTCTTATGTACATATTCTTATTCATTCCTTTACACTTGTGTGTATAAGGTTGTTGTTGTGAAATTGTTAGGTTAGAATACTTGTTAGATATTACTGCATGTTCGGAACTAGAAGCACAAGCATTTCGCTACACTCGCATTAACATCTGCTCACCATGTGTATGTGACAAATAAAATTTGATTTAGAATTATGGTCAGATTTGCTAAATGGATGGCGAGGGAGAACTTTGTATGCATCTCTGTTTGTGGAGTAAAGGTGGTCGAGAGTTTTTTTCCCTCTGGTTGCACATGTGCATGCTGGTGGAAATGAGGTAAAACGGATTTAGGTTTGCCTGCATTAAAGTCCCCGGCCACTAAGAGCGCCACTTCTGGATGAGCATTTTCTTGCTTGCTTAGGGCTTTATACAGCTCGTTGAGTGCTGATAAACTCTCTTGGTAGATAGTGTGGTCTACAGTTTATCATGAGGTATTCTACCTCAGGTGAGCAATACCTCAAGACTTCCTTAATATTAGACATCGCGCACCAGCTGTTATTGACAAATAGACACACACCGTCACCCCTCGTCTTACCGGACATAGCTTTTCTGTCCTGCCGATGCACGGAAAACCCAACCAACTGTATGTTATCCATGTCGCCGTTCAGCCACGACTCGGTGAAACATAAGATATTAAAAAATTTTATGTCCCATTGGTAGGATAGTCTCGAACGGAGCTCATCCAGTTTATTATCCAGTGATTGCATGTTGGCTAAGAAGGCAGATGGTAGAGAAGTTACAAACAATGTGAAAAAACGCAACATAGCACAGTTGGTTAGGAGCCGTAAAATGGCAGCCATCCCCTCCGGCGCCATTGTCTTGACTGACAGATCTCAATGTTCATCCACTAATGGTGTTAAATCCGGTTTTCTGGACATAACAAAAGGTGTCCAGCGTGGGTCTATTCTGGGTCTATTCTGGGTCCAGTGCTTTTTACTGTATATATTAACAATATTGGATTGTATGTTAAACATTGTATCCTGCACCTGTATGCTGACAATGCTGTTATGTATGCCATTGGCCCCATTGTTGATCAGGCGCTATCTGAGTTACAGTCTGCATTCTTTGTTTTGCAGAAAAACCTTTACTGACCTTAAATTAGTATTGAATGCAGGTAAAATTAAGTATCCAGAGTGCATAAAAATCATGTAAATGTTTAAGCATATGTACTCTGGATGGCGCCCACGTTAATTGTGTTCCTGCTTTCAAATATTTGTGCATCTGTATAGACGCTAAGCTGTCTTTCAAAAAGCATAATGATGAGTTAGTTAAGGATCTGAGGATAAACATAGGCTTCTACTTTAGAAATAGGTCATGCCTATCAGTAAATAGTAGAATACAGATCATTCAATCAACGTTTCTTCCTGTCCTAGACTATGGTGACATCATCTATTTCAGGGCTTTCAGACCATGTTCCTGGAGAGCTACTATACCGTCCTGTAGGTTTTCGCTCCAACTCTAATCTAGTGCACTTGTTTCTAATAATTAGCTTGTTGATTAACTGAATAAGGTTAGTTACAACTGGGGTTGGATTGATAAGAGGGTAGCTCTTCAGAAGCAGGGTTGGAGAGCCCTGATCTATATGAATGCAGCTGCCACTTCATTAAAACCGTTAGATACAGTCTACCACAGCGTACTTCGTTTCATAACGGGCCAGTCGCCCGTTTAGTACACATCGCTGCTTTCTTTACCAGAAAGTAGGTTGGCGTTATTTGATGTTGCATAGTTCGATACGTTGCTGTTTTCATTTATAAAGCCCTTCTACAAAAATTCCCACTGTACCTAACATCATTACTAACCTTCAGACATATTATCGGGCATTCACTCACTACTCTAGAATGTAGAAAAAAACGGGGCAATTCAAGAGCGAACATTGAAATGAATGTCAAAATGTAGTTTCCTTTCCCCTATGTCATTATAAATCACATATAATTCATTATTAGATATTTCTAACCTTCATACACTGGTACTTGACAGTGTTGATGAAATAAGAACGTTCATTTGCTTTGACCATTGCTAGTTTAGACCGTGCCGCTCTTGGTTGTATCTCTTCCATACAGTATTTAGCGTTGCGAGGTGGTACCATCTGGAGGTGTTGGACCAACTTGTCATTTTCATCTCCAGATCCTTGGCTTTCATTGAATATACAGTACCAGACAAAAGTTTGGACACACCTACTCATTCCAGTTTTTTTCTTAATTTTTTACTATTTTCTACATTGTAGAATAGTATTGAAGACATCAAAACTATGAAATAACACATATGGAGTCATGTAGTAACCAAAAAAGTGTTAAACAAATCAAAATATATTTTATATTTGAGATTCTTCAAAGTAGCTACCCTTTGCTTTGATGACAGCTTTTCACACGCTTGGCATTCTCTCAACCAGCCTAACCCTAACTTTAACCCTTATTCTAAACCTAACCCTAACGTAACCTTAGCAAGCAGTTGCTTATCAACAGAGAGTGTGTTGATAGTTTGACCATCTGTAGAGCATTTGCTGATGGACAATCCACACTATCCAAATGAAGTGTGACACTTTTATCATCAAGCACTTGCATTCTTGTGAGTTGCTTAATTAAAAGCCATACATTTCCCATTGATGACACTCGTGAAACACTAAGTTCTTTGATTGTCCAATAACATATCAGGTCACAGAAGTAGCCTAGCGCTCCAAAAACAACACACAGTGTTCCTCAGGCTAACACCCTGCTACAGGAGACTTGTCTCTGAATGATGCTGGCATCTCCTGTTGGGGCAGCAGTTGACATGAACAGAGTATGGCATCTCATCTAGCTGTGGTGAATTTTGCTGGGGGGCCGAGGCCAGTGAGAGGCCCTGCTAATGACGGGGTCCGGGGCCTGGGTTGGACGTACTGATACCCCAGTGGCCAGAGACTCACAGCTGGGGATCGCGTGGCGGCTGATTACATGTCAGCGCTGGTAAATGACTGCTAAAGGGGAGTCAGGCAGCAGCACAGACAAGGAGTGCTTAGTGTTTTAGTTGTTACTGCATTCCATCAAGCAGACACCTATTTTACCTTTTAACCTTGGCTTGGTGCAGGAATGGGATGAGAGAGGAGGGGGACACAACTAGGGGGAGGCCATGAACCTGCTGCTCTCAGTTAGCACACACCATGGAAAAGACGCTCTCACAAAGAGCCTGGACTTGGCAATCCATTTATCACTTGGCAATCCATTTATCTTTTCTCCCTGTTTCATTCCCCTCTAGCTGATAGATTCTGTAAGCTTTTTGACTGAGAAGAGCGAGAAGAGCTGCTCCCAGCTCTGTGTGACAACGGCTCCAGTGGCCGAACACTCAGCGGGATAAAAATGTCTCTTTCCTCTCTTCTTCACAATCTCAGTTCTTGTATTTTCTCAGCCCCTACTATGTCCCTCATTCCACTCCTCCACCTTGCTGCAGAACATAGGCCTTCATTTAATAGGGTCATTTGAATATCTCTCGTGCACAGGTTACAGAAATGAGACAGCCCTAGTGCCAGACAAGCAATCTTAAAGTCATATACTCTTGGAATATGCATTATAAAAACCAATAATCTCAAAAGAGAGGGCGAGAGGAATTAATTGGAATAAACTGGAAGCCAAGGTTCTTTTGTAACATCGATAAGGTAATGAATTGACTATCCTGATTATTTATGAAACTTGAAGGTGTTTTCATAGCACAAAGGTATGTCGAAGTCTTGAGGAAAGCGGAAGAGGTGATTTTGCTGGACTGCATCACAATTTAATCTTCACCTTTAGGGAATGGATTATAAATGTACCAAGGTAAGGAAAGGTAAACCGGCCATACAATATACTCTAAATACCGAACAAATGTAAAAAGTTACAATTAGAATATGTTCATGTTTATAATAATAGTATATGACTCATAATGGTGCATTAATAGTACATTTCCTTCTAGGAAATTCTTCCACAGTCAACTATAGACGGATGACTGTGTATGCAGAAGACCACTTTGTCTTCCAAGCTTAGTGCCACATGTAGCTAACACAGCAAAGTACTCATTTTAGCAGACTCATTCCAAAACAACAAGATTGCCTCTCACCACAGGTCTAATTTAAAGAAAATTGTGTTTGGCTTTTCAGACAACATGAGGAACTGCCTGCAGGGGTATGTAGTCATAAATCTGGGCAAAATGGATGAGTAATACATCTATGCAGGCTTATGCAGACCATGCTGTGCTTATTTATGTCATTTTGTTTTGTACGGCAGTATTTGCAACAAAACTCCAAAGCTCCACTGTAGAGTGCTGAATCTAGGTCTATGCTGCAGTACTGTGGCAGGCAGGAGTTTGGATATCACTGTGTGTCGTTAGAGACAACACTGTACACCAATGTGGAGCAGCCACATTCAAATCCTTTGGGGATTAACCTCTAAGAGCAGGATATTCAGTCACATAAACTCATAAACCCTTATAAATCTGAAACACATGAACCCATGGGCCAGGGAGATCACATGCAAACTTCAATATGTCAATCTGTCCTCTGGCTCACAATGCAGCCTGGCCCATATTTACCATTTAAGGCACAAATGAATTCCAACAACTATGTTCAGTGTCACACACAAGCTATTGAATCAATAATGAGCATGGGAGCTGAAATCAGAATGACTCATTGATATGGATTTGTGTAACCATGATGGGTGACACACATCCTCATTGGTTCTCTGGTTTAATGGTAGTTATTACCTCCTGATTTCTGTAAACATTGTGTCACATTGTGTAAACATTGTGACACACCTGGACATTTTGTTCAATCTCCATATTGTTTACTTGGCTTTGCCAGGTAACAGAAGTAGAAAGAGCACTGTACTACTCAGGTGTAATCTACAGTGATTAGTGTAATCACCAGGGTGTCAAAAGACATTGTAGACACCATATCAGCTCTTTCTCAAGGAGGGCTGATTCCCTGCATAACACACCATCTCTGCCTTGACAAAAACCCAGCAGTAAAGAGCTCTGACGTGACTGGCTGCAGCAGAGAAGAACAGCATTGATCACGTCATTCCAATTGTGAGAGGAGCATATAAATCGAGCAGCGGCGACTCAATTATACATTGGTGGAAAGGTCAATGAGCCTCCTCTGAGGCTGCGTGAATGAAGGCCATGGGAAAAAGAGCAGCTTCATTATTAAGGGTGTTATCATTAGGACAGTCCTGTTAACAGCCAACTCTGGGCTTAATGTAATAGACCCATTTCATGTCTGCCTTGATTTATGCTACAATAAGCATATTGCATGCTGCTCATTCTCTACTGTTGTTACAGTGCTATTGTAGAGGCCTTGATGGTCCCTTCCCTCTGGGATACAGCGTTGAGAGACCCACAGGAGAAATGGGCTTTAGGGGTTATGGATATGGCATATATATTTAAAGATGTGCTTTCCCTTTCACCACATTTTTCCAATTTAAACACACATAATCTGGAATCCAAGTCAATGCAATCATAATGTGTTAGAAAATGAGTGAGGGGTGAGGGAAATGTAAAAGAAGACATGCTTGAGTCCTACACTCTACTCAATCATGTAAGTGTCAATCTCAGTCTGGGTGACAGTGTCTCTTCACTGAGGGATAGGAATGGGCTATAATGACTGAGCTAGTTCTGTAAAGAGCCTGTTACCGCTCTACATGAGGTCTCTCCCAATGGCCAGTCAGGCTGGGGGATTAATGAAGCTGGTTCCACCTGAGGGGATATCCATCTGGACTGAGACAGTCTTCATTAACTTGGGCCAGACATGGCACTTTTACTGAGAAGAGAAGCGTCCACTTAGACTGGGTTATGACATGCTGAGGAAGCAGGACTGCTGTTGTTTTAAATGTGTTTCTGGTCTTTAATGGCGCTGGCGGTGAATATCCAATCTCCAAGAGTGCTCTTTTAGCTGATATCAGGTACATGTAACGGTTCTGTGCGTTTCTATAGGAGCTTATTCTGGTATTTCTGTGACATGTACTGAATTAGAAAAAAAATCTGCAACTGAAAAAGCCCACTCTATCAAATTGTGCGTTTTCTCATAATAAAATCGAATCGAATTTGTCACATGTGCCGAATACAACAGGGTTAGACCTTACAGTGAAATGCTTACTTACAAGCCCTTAACCAACAATGCAGTTAAGAAAATACCCCCTAAAAAGTAAGAAATAAAAGTAACAAATAATTCAAGAGCAGCAGTAAAATAACAATAGCGAGGCTATATACAGGGAGTCAATTTGCGGGGGGCACCGGTTAGTCGAGGTAATGAAGAATAGTACATGTAGGTAAGAGTTGTTAAAGTGACTATGCATAAATAATAAGAGAGAGTAGCAGCAGCGTAGAAGGGGGGGGGGGGGGGCAATGCAAATAGTCTGGGTAGCCATTTGATAGATGTCAGGAGTCTTATGGCTTGGGGTTAGAAGCTGTTTAGATGCCTCTTGGACCTAGACTTGGCACTCCGGTACCGCTTGCCGTGCGGTAGAAGAGAGAACAGTCTATGACTAGGGTGGTTGGAGTCTTCGACAATTTTTAGGGCCTTCCTCTGACGCCGCATGGTATAGAGGCATGTATAGGGTCATGGATAGTAGGAAGCTTGGCCATGTGATTACTGGGCCTGCGCACTACCCTCTGTAGAGCCTTGCGGTCAGAGGCCGAGCAGTTGCCATACCAGGCAGTGATGCAACCCGTCAGGATGCTCTCGATGGTGCAGCTGTAGAACCTTTTGAGATCTGAGGACCCATGCCAAATCTTTTCAGTCTCCAAATAGGTTTTGTTGTGCCCTCTTCCGACTGCCTTGGTGTGCTTAGACCATGTTAGTTTGTTGGGGATGTGGACGCCAAGGACTTGAAGCTCTCAACTTGCTCTACTACAGCCCCGTCGATGAGAAGGGGGCATGCTCGGTCCTCTTTTTGTGTCATCAGCAATCTTAATGTTATGCTGGTGAATGAGGACCAAAAGCGACGTAATAGAAACAGAGTCTTTATTCCAGTCTTAAACAAACAATGATTCTCCTGGATATTATCAAAGTAAATCCAAAACAGGAAACTGAAATCCTCTCGTCGATAGAGAGGAACGACTGGAGACGCGACCACAGACTGCAGGTCGCTTCAGGAAGGCACAGGCCGTAGCTGACATAGACACCTGCTCACACGCAGCATCTGAAGAAGGCAAAAAACGACAGGCGGAACAAGGACACAGAACAGCAAACATCAAACAAGAATCCGACAAGGACAGAAGCGGAAAACAGAGGAGAAATAGGGACTCTAATCAGAGGGCAAAATAGGGGACAGGTGTGAAGAGTAAATGAGGTCGTTAGGAGAAAGAGAAACAGCTGGGAGCAGGAACGGAACGATAGAGAGAGAGAGCGGGAGAGGGGAGAGGGAGGAGGAGAGAGAGGGATAGAAAGAGGGAAAGAACCTAATAAGACCAGCAGAGGGAAGCACAGGGACAAGACATGATGATCAAAGACAAAACATGACAGTACCCCCCACTCACCGAGCGCCTCCGGCACTCGAGGAGGAACCCTGGCGGCAACGAAGGAATCATCAATCAACGAACGGTCCAGCACGTCCCGAGATGGAACCCAACTCCTCTCTCAGGACCGTAACCCTCCCAATCCACTAAAGTACTGGTGACCACGTCCCCGAGAACGCATGTCCATGATCTTCCGTACCTTGTAAATAGGTGCGCCCTCGACAAGGACGGGGGGGGAGGGAAGACGAACGGGGGCGCGAAAAAAAGGCTTGACACAAGAGACATGGAAGACAGGTGGACGCGACGAAGATGTCGCGGAAGAAGCAGTCGCACAGCGACAGGATTGACGACCTGAGAGACACGGAACGGACCAATGAACCGCGGAGTCAACTTGCGAGAAGCTGTCGTAAGGGGAAGGTTACGAGTGGAAAGCCACACTCTCTGACGCGACAATACCTAGGACTCTAATCCTACGTTATTGGCGGCTCTCACAGTCTGCGCCCTGTAACGCAAAGTGCAGACCTGACCCTCCTCCAGGTGCGCTCACAACGTTGGACAAAAGCCTGAGCGGAGGGAACGCTTGGACTCGGCGAGCTGGACGAGAACAGAGGAGGCTGGTACCCAAGACTACTCTGAAACGGAGATAGCCCCGTAGCAGACGAAGGAAGGAGTTGTGAGCTACTCAGCCCAGGGAGCTGTTTCGCCCAAGAGCAGGGTTTCGAAACGAAAGGCTGCGTAATATGCGACCAATCGACTGATTGGCCCTTTCTGCTTGACCGTTAGACTGGGGCATGAAACCCGGAGAGAGACTGACGGAAGCACCAATCAAACGACAGAACTCCCTCCAAAACTGTGACGTGAATTGCGGGCCTCTGTCTGAAACGGCGTCTAACGGGAGACCATGAATTCTGAACACATTCTCAATGATGATTTGTGCCGTCTCCTTAGCGGAAGGAAGCTTAGCGAGGGGAATGAAATGTGCCGCCTTAGAGAACCTATCGATAACCGTAAGAATCACATCTTCCCCGCAGACGAAGGCAGACCGGTAATAAAGTCTAAGGCGATGTAGACCATGTCGAGAAGGAATGGGAAGCCGTCTGAAGCGACGCAGAGAGAGATTACCTGACTTAGTCTGGCGCGCAGTACCGACAAAGCACGCACGACCAACAGGCGCGTGTCCCGCTCCTGAGTAGGCCACAAAAACCGCTGGCGAATAGAAGCAAGCGTACCCCGAACGCCGGGTGGCCAGCTAACTTGGCAGAATGAGCCCCACTGAAGAACAGCCAGACGAGTAGAGACAGGAACGAACAGAAGGTTACTAGGACAACAGCGCGCGCGACGCAGTAGTGAGTAGTTGGTGCTCTTACCTGTCTCTCAATTCCCCAGACAGTCAACCCGACAACACGCCCTTCAGGGAGAATCCCTCGGGTCGGTAGAAGCCACAGAAGAACTAAAGAGACGGGATAAGGCATCAGGCTTGGTGTCTTATTTCCCGGCGATAGGAAATCACGAACCGAAACGAGCGAAAAACACACGCCCAACGAGCTGACGTGCATTAAGTCGTTGGCAGAACGGATGTACTCAAGTTCTTATGGTCAGTCCAAACGACAAAAGGACGGTCGCCCCCTCCAACCACTGTCGCCATTCGCCTATGGCTAAGCGATGGCGAGCAGTTCGCGGTTACCCACATCATAGTTGCGTTCCGATGCGACAGGCGATGAGAAAAGTAAGCGCAAGGATGGACCTTATCGTCGAGACTGGAAGCGCTGGGACAGAATGGCTCCACGCCCACCTCTGAAGCGTCAACCTCGACAATGAATTGTTTAGTGACGTCAGGAGTAACAAGGATAGGGGCGGAGTGAAAACGCTTCTTGAGGAAATCAAAAGCTCCCTGGGCGGAACCGGACCACTTAAAGCAAGTCTTGACAAGTCAGAGCTGGAGAGGGGCCACTTGACCGAAATACGAATGAAACGCCGATAGAAATAGCGAAACCGAGAAAGCTGCAACTCCACGCTACTTGAGAAACGAGCCAATCCGCGTACAGCCATAGGACCTTAGCGGGATCCATCTGAATGCCTTCAGCGGAAATAACAGAACCGAGAAATACAGAGGAGACATGAAAGGCGCACTTCTCAGCCTTCACGTAGAGACAATTCTCTAAAAGGCGCTGGAGTACACGTCGAACGTGCTGAACATGAATCTCGAGTGACGGTGAAAAAATCAGGTATCGTCAAGGTAAACGAAAACAAAATGTTCAGCATGTCTCTCAGTACATCATTAACTAATGCCTGAAAGACAGCTGGAGCATTAGCGAGAACGAACGGCAGAACCCGGTATTCAAAATGCCCTAACGGAGTGTTAAACGCCGTTTTCCACTCGTCCCCCTCTCTGATGCGTACGAGATGGTAAGCGTTACGAAGGTCCAACTTAGTAAAAAACCTGGCTCCCTGCAGAATCTCGAAGGCTGACGACATAAGGGGAAGCGATAACGATTCTTAACCGTATGTCAGTCAGCCCCTCGATAATCCACGCAGGGGCGCAGAGTACCGTCCTTCTTCTTAACAAAGAAAAACCCGCTCCGGCGGAGAGGAAGAAGGCACCACGGTACCGGCGTCGAGAGAAACAGACAGATAATCCTCGAGAGCCTTACGTTCGGGAGCCGACAGAGAGTATAGTCACCCGCAGGGGAGTGTCCCCGGAAGGAGACAATACAACAATCATACGACCGTGAGGAGGAAGAGAGTTGCTCTGGACCGACTGAAGACCGTGCGTAGATCATGAGTATTCCTCCGGCACTTCCGTGTCAAATCACCCAGGTTCCTCTGAGTAGAGGGACAGAAGAAACAGGAGTCATAGCAGACATTAAACACTTCAACATGACAAGAAACGTTCCAGGATAGGATAGAATTACTAGACCAATTAAATAGAAGGATTTATGACAACTAGCCAGGATGACCCAAACAACAGGTGTAAAAGGTGAAACGAAAAATCAAAAAGAAATGGTCTCACTGTGGTTACCAGATACTGTGAGTGAAGTTAGAAGTGTTGTTCTCACATCTGATACTGGGAGAACTACACATCTAAGAGCGTAACATGGGCGTGGGCTCCCTAACTGTCTGAGAGGAATTCATGTTCCGAGCCCATGCTTCGTCCATAAAACAACCCTCAGCCCCAGAGTCTATCAAGGCACACTCGGCAGGAAGCAGCCGAACCGGTCCAACGTAGATGGACCACAAGTGAGTACAGGATCTTGATGGAGAAACTGAGTAGTTACGCCTCACCAGTAGCCCTCCGCTTACTGATGAGCTCTGCTTTTACTGGACATGACATGACAAAATGTCCAGCAGAACCGCAATAGAGGCAAAGCGGTTGTGATTCTCCGATTCCCTCTCCTTAGTCGAGATGCAAACCCCCAGCTGCATGCGCTCAGTTCTCTGAGCCGATGGGAGGAGATGGTTGCGAATGCGGAGAGGGAAAACACCGTTAACGCGAGCTCTCTTCCGACGAGCGTCGGTGACGACAGATTCTTACCCGGTCGTTCTATGCGAGATTGGCGAGTGCATCAAAGAGTCCACGCTGGAAAAACCTCCCGGGAGAGATAGAGGAATCTCATCCCTAACCCAGCGTGGAGTCCCTCCAGAAACGAGACGCGAGCACCCGGCTCGTTCCCAGTCCACTGGATGCAGCAAGGAAGTGCGAAACCCCTCTAGAAGTAATCCGTTTATGGATCGATCACCTTGACATTAGACAGCCCAGGGCTGCCCTGGAAGCCTCCTCAAAAAACCCTGACACGATCAAAAAACCCGTATCATCTGCCTCTTTAACAGTTCTGATAAACGTTACGAACACTCAGCCCTTGCCTCCCAGATACTGGCCCCCTCCGGTCGAGCCGACCAGTAAGAGTGAATATGACGTAAGCGAATCAGCTCTCTCTCTGTTGATATGTGTTGGGCTGGAAGAGAGAAACACATACAACACTGGGTGAGAAAGGAGCGCCACACTCAGTGGCTTGCCCAGGAGAGTAACATGGGGGTATTACCCTAGGTTCCGGAGGACTCGGTAAGACCCAGAAAGTAGCTGGTGGCACGAGACGACAGAACTCTGACAACGTCCTGAGAGATCAGAGACGGAGGCTCGGCCAGGGTTCTCAACGGCATGACGAGCAGCAACAATTCCCTCTCGTGGTCTGCCGAGCATTGCTCCCTGAGATCTCACGGCAAGTGTCGAGAACTCCGTAGTCGCGGTGGTCCATTCTTGGTCGACTTCTTCTGTTTATGCTGGTGAATGAGGACCCAAAAAGCGACGTAATAGAAACAGAGTCTTTATTCCAGTCTTAAACAAACACATGATCTCCCTGAATATTATCAAAGGTAAATCCAAACAGGAAAACTGAATCCTCTCTCAGTAGAGAGAACGACTGGAGACGCGAACCACCAGACGCAGTCGCTTCAGGAAGGCACAGGCCGTAGCTGACATAGACACCTGCTCACACGCAGCATCTGAAGAAGGCAAAAACACGACAGGGCGGAACAAGACACAGAACAGCAAACATCAAACAAGAATCCGACGAAGAGACAGACGGAAAACAAGGGAGAACATAGGGACCTAATCAGAGGGCAAAAATAGGACAGTTGAAAGAGTACAATGAGTCGTTAGAGAAAGAGAAACAGCTGGGAGCAGGAACGGAACGATAGAGAGAGAGAGCGGGAGAGGGAGAGAGGGAGGAGGAGAGAGAGGGATAGAAAGAGGGAAAGAACCTAATAAGACCAGCAGAGGGAAGCACAGGGACAAGACATGATGATCAAAGACAAAACATGACACTTAAAGATGGTGTTGGAGTCGTGTCTGGCCGTGCAGTCATGAGTGAGCAGGGAGTACAGGAGGGGGTACAGGAGGGGACTGAGGGGCCCGCGTGTTGAGGATCAGCGTGGCGGATGTGTTGTTTCCTACCCTTACCACCAAAGGTGGTAGAAGTTGGCACATTATTATGTTGAGTTAGCAGTTGTGTCTTGGCGAATGAAGTCCGATTCTGTTCATTAGAACAAATTAATGTACAGATATAGGATCTTAATTTGAGTTTGTTTGCTACAGAAGGAAGATAATCCTGCAGAAATAGGAAATTATTAGGAAACTAAATTATTATGTGGGTTCTAATTAATGGAGACTTTTGTATGGGTTGATACATCAAGTCTGAGATTGTAAAGTAGAAGTTACAAACCTCAGAAGCCTTTTAAAACCTCAAATACGCTACACGTTTTACATTTCAAAACCAATCATTCCGGTTTTGAGAACATCCCATTGAAGGAGAAGTATAAGTTTTACAGCTGTGGTGTCTTTGGAAATACAAAAGCTGTCAGCCTACCAGACAGCACCTAGGTCTATATACACTACAACTTCCACATACAGTAGAGCCGGATGTGGCTAGGCTACCTGGTGCAGAAATTAGCACAACTCCATTTGACCTCAGTTCATAGATTAAAAAATGTTCAATTATTTACTTCAGAAATGTAGTATTCAATCATTGACTCATTATATTAGTTTCAATCAATCTAAATGTGAAATGAAATTGTCACCATTCCTGATTTTGTGACTCCTTAAACTCACATATAATATTCCCTTTAAAACACCATAGAAAAGAGTCAACAACAATATGCCTGCTGCTGCTGGGCATAAAAATACATCATAAACACAAGGTTAAAGGTGCTAGTAAACAGGTAATAACGTGGGTAATCAAATTCCCACTGGTAAAAGAGCTGGAGATTGACCTGCAGTACTCACATCCACTCATTGTGGATGGAGGAAAAGAAAGAACAGGGAGAAACGGAGAAGAAACATTAGTCAGTGTGAGCCTGAGAAATTGGATGACAGCTCAAAAAATCAGATGGCTTTGTCTAATCCCTCCAAAGGGGCTCCAGTGAAAAGACTGGGAGTGGGCAGGGGGGTGGAGGGGTTGAGGGACAATACAGAAACATGTATCATTGTTGTATATTAAAGCCACGGCGGGGCTTCTTAGGGATTCTTTATGGAGTGACATGGACAGCTGGGGGATTAGGGAGAAGTAGTCCATCCGACACAGCCCGACAGGATAGCCAGGGATTAGACAGAATATGCTCGCTCTTGTCTCTGACTCCCTCACTTAAATCAATAAAAACAGATTTAACTCCGCACTCATGTGAGAGAGACTCAGCCCATGGTGGTGTTGCGGAGACAGAACGCTGAGTGTTCTCACTGCGCTGCGGGTTTTAGTTTTTTCCTTTCAATTAAGACCTACACAACCAGGTGAGGGGAGTTCTTTACTAATTATTGACCTAAATTCATCAATCAAGTACAAGGGAGGAGCAAAAACCCTCAGACACTCAGCCCTCCGTGGAATGAGATTGACATATGTGTACACGAAGCTTGCTAGTCAGTGTTGTAGTACTTCTTAGGACCATGTAGGGGTAACTCCCAAGATGATTATCAAACAAGCCTGAACATTGAAAGTTTCTAGACTCCTCGAGGTTGGAATAGCGATCACACTTCACCTCTTTTGAGCTCTACATTGAACTAACCAAAGTAACCAAGGGTTACTGGCCTAATATAAAATTTTTAGGAATTGTTTTATACAACACTTTCAAAAAAGAACAGTACAAAATGAAACAGAATTACACAAGTACAGTTAAAAGGCTAAACTCAAACACCCTCAGGGCATACTTTTGAATTGAATTTCACAGAGTCAAACTTAAGTCTTGTATTTTCTTTAAAAGTAAGTAGTCAGTGGAATGATGCTGATGGACTTAATACGCAGAGCTTTCCAACCTCCCAATCATTCTCTAATCCGTAAAATTACACCTGTCACTAGAAAGTAAGATCTATTAACCCAACTTCCTGATCCATGGAAGAAAACCATTAGGACACACAACGGGCCTGGATCAGAACTTAATTAACACAAGCAGCAAACTTTTTCGCATCCCGGGAATCCGTTTCCTATTTACTAGATTAATTTAAGTACGTAATACAGATAGGAAATGACCAAAACAACTTTAAGGCTATTTCAGTTGGGGAAATGAATATGCTAATCAAAAGAGAGCTGGAGATGGGCTGTTAACCTCTTCCTTGCTGGAAGAACAACCACAGAGATTATGCTTCACTCCAGCCAACACTGTGATATTGGAGTCAAGAGTTATCAGGCAGGCAGCGGTCCTTCAGGGGAAGGTTGTAGATTGTTGTGTGAAGGTCGTAGATGGTTGTGCGTACAGTATACCAGTGATGTCCAACAGGACACAGTGGGGAGATCCAGTTTTGCTAACTGACCTTTGTCCGTAGCTGGACTCTTTCCTGCGGCAATGGAGGGTGACCACCCTGTGCCCCTCGCTCCTCACATCCTGGCTCACCATCCACAGGGTGGGGTTGCTGGGCCGGGCACCCAGAAACGCCATGCCCTCTTTCAACTTGACCCTAGGGAAGTAGAAACAACACACACATAGGCTCAGGACGAGAGAGTGATAGATAGCAGTGCAGCATGGGTTGGTTAAACATGTGGTTATATCAAACAGATCTTTCAGGTATTGAATCATTGAATGCATCCATCTGAACCTGCTTCAAATAGCTGAGGCCAAACAGACCATGACGTCTTCACTATAGAAATACAGAAAACAGGATCAGATGGTTTCAAATTCAGTTTTCTCAATATGTGTCTCATGTCTTTTATTTGATTCCTATAACAGGGTTTTTTCTTGATCAAAAAGGGGCTTAGGTTGTGGGCATGGCAGGGGGCGTGTTCATGGAGTTGTGTTAAATGTTTGCAGTTTTAAAGCAAATTTCATGTGATTCTACATATTCTGCCATGGAGATGAGAACATTTTGCAGTTAAGCCAATTTCGTGCAACTCTACGCATTTCATCATGGCTAATCCTGTGTTCATTTGCTCAAACACAATAGCAAAATGTATACTAAATCCATTTTCAATTCCCCCAGACTGTGTAGCTTTTATTTTGGTGATTGTTAGTTGTCAAAGATTATATTATAGAAAAATATATAGATCCATTATCTTTTCTATATCTGGTTTTAGTAATTTGTGTGTGTTTTTCCATCTCAAAAATATATATATACTGTATATACAGTACCAGTCAAAAGTTGACATACTCATTCCAGGAGTTCTTTATTTTAAAAATAATAGTAAAGACATCAAACTACATGCAATCATGTAGTAACAAAAAAAAAGGGTTAAAATCAAAATATACTTTATATTTGAGATTCTTCAAAGTAGCCACCCTTTGCCTTCATGACAGCTTTGCACACCATTTGCATTCTCTCCCCCAGCTTCATGAGGTAGTCACCTGGAATGCATTTCAATTAACAGGTGTGCCTTGTTAAAAGTTACATTTCTTTCCTTCTTAATGCGTATAAGCCAATCAGTTGTGTTGTGATAAGGTAGGGTTGGTATACAGAAGATAGCCATATTTGGGAAAAGACCAAGTCAATATTATGGCTGGCAAGAACAGCTCAAATAAGCAAAGAGAAATGACAGTCCATCAGACTTTAAGATGGTCAGTCAATCCAGAACATTTCAAGAACTTTCAAAGTTTCTTCAAGTGCAGTCGCAAAAACCATCAAGCGCTACGATGAACCTGGCTCTCATGAAGACCACCACAGGAAAGGAAGACCCAGAGTTACCTCTACTGCAGAGGATACGTTCATTAGAGGTTCCAGCCTCAGAAATTGCAGCCCAAATAAATGCTTCACAGAGTTCAAGTAACAGACATCAACATCAAATGTTCAGAGGAGACTGAATGAATTAGGCCTTCATGGTCAAATTGCTGCAAAGAAACCACTACTAAAAGGACACCAATAAGAAGAGACTTGCTTGGGCCAAGAAACATGAGCAATGGATATTAGACCTGTGGAAATCTGTTCTTTGGTGTGATATTTGAGATTTTTGGTTCCAACCACTGTCTTTGTGAGATGCAGAGTAGGTGAATGGATGCTCGCCGCATTTGTGGTTCCTACTGTGAAGCATGGAGGTGGTGTGATGGTGCTTTGTTGGTGACACTGATTTATTTAGAATAAGGCACACTTAACCAGCATGGCTACCACAGCATTCTGTAGCGATACGCCATCCCATCTGGTTTGCGCTTAGTGGGACTATAATTTTTTTCAACACCTCCAGGCTGTGTAAGGGCTATTTGACCAAGAAGGAGACTGATGGAGTGCTGCATCAGATGACCTGGCCTCCACAATCACCTGACCCTAACCCAAATGAGATGGTTTGGGATGAGTTGGACCAGAGAGTGAAGGAAAAGCAGCCCACAAGTGCTCTGCATATGTGGGAACTCATTCCAGACTGTTGGAAAAGCATTCCAGGTGAAGTCAGTTGAGAGAATGCCAAGAGTATGCAAAGCTGTCATCAAGTCTAAGGGTGATTACTTTGAAGAATCGCAAATATAAAATATATTTTGATTTGTTTAACACTTTTTTGGTTACTACATGATTCCATATGTGCCATTTCATAGTTTTGATGTCTTCACTATTATACAATGTAGAAAATACTAAAAATAAAGAAACAATTGAATTGTCACACTGGTATAAAGGATTTGGAGACACAGGAATACACAAGAGGGGTTTTTAATACACCCAAAACAAACACGCAGCATAACAGCTGCACCAACGCATAGGTACTCACACGACCACCAGACATGGGAACAATAACCGACAAAGACAGAGGGCACATGTATAACATACTAATCAGGGGAAATGGGAACCAGGTGTGTGTAATCAGACAAGACAGTCCGGGGTTGATGATAATGAATCCCATTCAGTGAAGCCTAGAAAGCCGGTAACGTAGACCTCCGGAACTGGTGAACAGAATGAGCAGCAGTACTGGGGGGGGATCCGTGACACGAATCAGTAGGTGTGTCCAAACTTTTGACTGGTACTGCATAAATATATATTTTTTACCTTTTGGACTTAGGCAACCCAAAAAAACTCTTAGGCGTCCCATCCAAGGATTTCAATAGCAGAAAAATCCCTGTATAAAATAATTACTCTAACTCTGTCAAGTTCAGAGCCAATTATGTGACTGACAGATATACATCCTCCAAGGAGAGGAAAATTAGTGTATGTTTTTCTCTCTTTTTGTGTGTAACTGCTGCTTTTTAGCTCAACAAAAACAGCATCATGTTATGAACATACTATGGAAAAAATAACATTGTTTAATTAAGGTAAAATCGAAATGTTTGTTTTGCTTCAACATATTACTGAAGTAGATCAACAAAACATTAATTACCATTCTGCAGTGCCAGGGCATGCAAAAAACATGAACTAAGGCTCCAAAAACAACCAAATAAGTCACTTAAGAAACAGCAACACTCTCAGTATAGTGATGAAGGTCTTTAGATGTTGTACACATGACATTATGTGATTCTGATCTTCATCTGCAACATTATATTTCATTTTGTTGGACTCGATAGATACTTTTACGTGTGCGAGCAAGTGCATGCTTTCTCGTTTCTCACATCACCACAATGGGAACAAAATAAAACAAAACCGGAAAAGTAACGCTCGAGTCCAACAAAATGTAGTATAGTGTTGTGGATAACGTTCTGAATAAAGGAGCTGGACACTTCTATAACATGCCATTTACATCCAATTTTTAGATTTGATTCAGAAAAAGCTAACTTGTCATTTAAGGCTCTCACCCTCCCTCTTTTCCTCCAGTAATGGTTAAAGACATAAATACTCTGCAAAACCCCTCTCCCCCTCAGACCATGCCGCAGGGGAAGAAGCTGGATGTGGACATCCTGGGCTGGCGTGGTTACACGTGGTCTGCGGTTGTGAGGCTGGTTGGATGTACTGCCAAATTCTCTAAAACGACGTTGGAGGTGGCTTATGGTAGATAAATGAACATTCAATTATCTGGCAACATATCCTTTGGACATTCCTGCAGTCAGCATCACAATTGCACACTCCCTAAAAACTTGAGACATCTGTGGCATTGTGTTGTGTGACAAAACTGCACATTTTAGAGTGGCCTTTTATTGTCCCCAGCACATGGTGCACCTGTGTAATGATCATGCTCTTTAATCAGCTTCTTGATATGCCACACCTATCAGGTGGATGGTTTATATTGGCAAAGGAGAACTACTCACAAACAGGGATGTAAAGAAATGTGTGCAAAAAAATTGAGAGAAATAAACTTTGGGTCCGTGTCGAAAATTTCTGAATCCATAAAGGCCAGAATGAAAGATGTTCAGTGACTGCAGCAAATTACAGTAGCCAATGTCATTGGCACAAAAGAAAAAGTGATTACGTTCAAAGGGAAAATCTGCAATTGAAAAGCTCTGTCTTTAGTGCATTCACTGCACATAGAGCAGTGTTGTTTAAAAGGGGAAAATGAGGGCAAGAAACTGAAAATATTCCCTTTCTTTACATTATGAATAAGGCTGAGGCAGTGTAGTGCAGTCAGGAACAACCACCCATGTCCTCTCACACCCTCCCAACACCAAAAACCTTCCAACACCCCACACCTTTCCAACACCACACATCTTCCCAACACCAAAAACCTTCCAACACCCCACACCTTTCCAACACCACACATCTTCCCAACACCCCAAACCTTCCCAACACCACACACCTTCCAACACCACACATCTTCCCAACACCACAAACCTTCCCAACACCACAAACCTTCCCAACACCACACACCTTCCAACACCACACATCTTCCCAACACCACAAACCTTCCCAACACCAAAAGCCTTCCAACACCACACACCTTTCCAACACCACACACTTCCCCAACACCACAAACCTTCCCAACACCACAAACCTTCCAACACCACACACAGCCTTCCAACCACAACATCTTCCAACACCACAAAGCTTCCAACCACGACAAACCTCCCAACACCACACACGCTTCCAACACCACACATCTTCCCAACACCACAACACCTTCCAACACCACAAACCTTCCAAACACCACACACACCTTCTCACACACACACTTCCCAACACCAAAACCTTCCCAACACCACAAACCGTCCACACACAACCCACACAACCTCCCACACACACAAACCTCCCAACACCAATACACACCTTCCAACACCACACACCTTCCCAACACACACACTCCCCAAACCACACACTAACCCACAATCTTCCAACACACAACTCACACAATCTTCCAAACCCATCAAACCACATTCCCAACCACCACCAACTGCCCCAACACCACAACCCTCCCCAACACCACAAACCTTCCGAATACTGCACACATTCCAACACCGTCCAACACCACACACTTTCCAACACCACACACCGTCGCAACACCCCACACCTTCCAACACCACACACCTTCTAACACCGTCCAACACCACACACCTTCCCAACACCACACACCCGCCCAACACCACAAACCTTCCCAAAACCACAAACCTCCCAACACCACACACCTTCCCAACACCACAAACCTTCCCAACACCACACACCTTCCCAATACCGCACACATTCCCAACACCACACACCTTCCCAATACCGCACACATTCCAACACCGTCCAACACTTGACTGCTGACATGCAAAACATTTTGGGACTGTATCAACAATGGACTAATGAAAAAAATACCAACATATTTTTTTGTTAAATTTCCCTTTAAATAAGGCTGATTTGCCTCCCGAGTGGCGCGGTAGTCTAAGGCACTGCATCACTGCGGCACACAATTGGCCCAGCGCCGTCCGGGTTAGGGGAGGGTTTGGCCGGACGGGATGTCCTTGTCCCATCGCGCTCTAGTGACTCCTTGTGGCGGACGGGTGCATACACGCTGACTTTGGTCGCCAGCTGTACAGTGTTTCCTCCGACACATTGGATTCCGGGTTAAGCGAGTAGTGTGTCAAGAAGCAGTGTGGCTTTGTGGGGTTGTGTTTCGGAGGACGCATGGCTCTCGACCTTTGCCTCTCCCGAGTTTGTACAGGAGTTGCAGCATTGGGCCAAGACTGTAACTACCAATTGGATATCACGAAATTGGAGAGAGAAAAAAGGGGTAAAAGGTACAAAAATAAATAAATAAGGCTGATTCTCAAACAAGGGAGGGTCCAGACTCAGCCCAAAGACCTGCAGAAGTGAGAGACTGTAGAGAAAGCAGCAAACAGGATATGTCTATAGGAGACTGATAATGTAGTGGCATTGGTGAGACTTTGTTGTCAGATTATAGTGAGTTTTGACCATAATAACCCTATTTTACTGATCCTTTGTGCCTTGAGACACTGTCTAGTATAGCAGCTGCCCACTACCACAACAGCAGTAAGAAACATATTATATCACCAGACACATATGCAATGACAAGATCCTCACTGGCCAGTCAAAAGGAATACTTTGATGTGAAATCTTATTAGCATGTGACAGGAACAATGATTGGAGCAGGGGATCCGTAATAAGACAGCAGCACAGATGGTATGGTGTGCTTCCACTCTCTACAGGATTGGGGATGCACTCCAGGGCTAATGCTCACTCAGAATGCATGGCTGCGTGTTACTTTCTAGAAATTTGAGGTCTCTTGACCAGCTGGTTTGTTCTCTTGGATGTTCATGTGGGCATCAGGCTCCCTTTGGATGTAGAACAGTGAAGCCCGACAGATAAGCCTAATGTGACAGGACCATATGAAAAAGAGAGTGGAACATCATGTTAAACTTGAAAGCTTAAGATGAAGCAAACCCACTGAATGCCGTACCCGCTGAATGATCAATTTGAATTAATTAAGCTAATATTACAGGTAAACATGTTCATCTAATGTGGCTTTCGCCTCGCACACATTTTAGAGATGCTTAATACACTATAGAGGTACGTTCCAAGGCCTCTCTGTCTGTCTCTCTCTCTGTTTCTCCCAGAGGAGGCAAATACTGGCCTTGCATCCAGTTACAGATGTAGGATCTTAATTTGAACCAGTTTGTTACAGCAGGAAAATAATCCTGCAGCAAAAGGAAATGTGAATTACTCTGTGGATTATAATGACTGGACATTTCTGTAGGGGTTGATATGTTTTCGTATTGGAAAATCAAGTCAAAATTACAAACTTCAGAAGCCTTTCTTGAATACACTACAAGTTTTACATTTCCTGTATCTGTAGTTGAGGAACTTCCTGCAGCTCTGTAGGCCCATCAGAGTTCCTCTAATGTTGGTCATCTAACACCCCATGTGGATATTCTGTTTCAAATACTGTAGCTTTTCAACTTTTCAAAACTTTTAAACTGGCATATTGCATTTATAACACAATTATAGAAAACGTGCGTTTCATGTATGTTTCAGCTAGGGAGGTAGTCCAGTGCACAGCTGAATACTCATAACATACAAATAGACTATGAATATGAAAACAACTCCTGAGAGACTCATGAGGTGTTACACCTTAGCCTTACTGCCAATGACGTACTAGTACAGTGTGAGGGAGAGAGTGGGATTGCCATGGTGCTGAAAGTGATTGCTATTACAACTATTCTAAAGTTCTTATGAAACATGAAAAGTTAAAACAATTCTGTGGCCTTCATGCCTCAACAATACACACTGGACTCTTGAAAATGCTATACTTACATAATTGAAAGAAGCTCAGCTGATTCACCAAAAAACAGCATACAGACAGAGTGGACAGCTGTGAAAAGAAATGTTTCATATGTCCTTTTCGAGCTCTCCTTGTACATCTCCATCTCACAAAGGAACTCTAATGAATGCAGTATCACACTCTGTACTATTGGGAATCAGCACCCAAATAGTGAGTGAAGTCAAGGGCCAATCTGAGACTCACAGAATAGAATGCAGCAATCGTGTGTTGCTCTCAACAAAGCAAAGCTGTGAGCTGAAATTTCACAGAAATGAAAGGTGGAGGCTTATTATGTATATCCATACTTGCGGGCTCCAATCCATTGTGGAATAGATTTTCTATGAACTTATTGAGCTACGTGCCAGATTGAATGTCCTGAATATCAAATAATGCATAGTAACAAATGAATAAAGAAAATACAATACCCACAACAATATGTACAGAGGAAACGTCATGTATATGTTTTTAAATGTTTAAAACTGACAATACTTCATGAACAATAAGTTACTCTCTAATACTGCATGGTAGACACAATATGCTACTTCACAAAGCTGTCAGCATCTATAATGAAAGTTGTAAGTTCCTCTTTATTGCCTAAGTCGGAAACAAAATGGAGCTGACCATAGCAAAATGGACACTGCAATCAAAAAGCTGCTAGTGCAGTCCATTCTCAATTCTAACACCATTTCAGCTCATCATGGTTCTTTTAATGGGTGCAGAGGAATAACATCAGGCCTCCCCCACCACCAGCCAACCCCCTCTCCTACCCCCTATCCCTCCTCACTGATTGCTTGCAGAAGCCACACTTGGCCTCCTTGGCGATTCCCTCAATAAATAATGATGAGATAACTAGAAATTGAGCACTGTCCCTCAGTGAGATAGTGAAGGAAACAAACATCTTCAGAGGAAATCCAATAAGTTGGACGCTGAGCAACAGTGGAAGTCCCCAGCCGGCAGTCCCCTGCATGCGCCTGGGCGTCTCTTGCTCCCCTCTCTCTCTGCTCGCCTCTCTCCGGTCTGCCTAGCTCCAGGATGCAGCACGGGCCGGTGGAGAGGACAGGGATAGCACTCTGTTTCCCTCCATTACTCTGCTGACACCCATCTGCATCGTCCAACACCAGGCTAGGTGCTGCCTGCAAGAGGCCATGTTTCACTGTTCCCTTGGTCAAGCCTATCCAACACGCACAATGTGGGTGGAATGAGGCAACGCAGAAGGGAGGGAGACAGAGTAAGTTTGGCATCAGGGGACAGCAGAGCCCCCCCCACCTGTTTTGAGCCCCACCAGTTTAAAAAAAATGTAAATAAATCCTTGACTTTATAAAGAAGCATACAAATTTGGTCTCTTTCTTTGAGTAACGCATCTCCAGACTAGCTCAGTTTTTTATGTGGTGGAGGGGCAGCAAGCGAAAGCATAGAGTGTAGGCATTGTTAATATTCTCTGGTTGAACCGTGATTGGCACAAGGTTCTGTCACTCTTCGGGACACTACGTCACCATACAATCTACGGGAGAGCTAGGCAGTTCAAGACCACCCTTGGGTGCTGCTATAGATTTACAGTAGAAGTGCCCCTCCAAGAAGGCTCAAGGTCATTGGCCACAGATAAAAATATGGCAAATCACGTTATATTTCTTGTAGCTTTGATTGAACTGATCAGGTTAACATCATGCTTTCAAAATCTTAGCTAGCAAGCTAGCTAGCTAGATAAGCAGTCATTATCATGAACCACGTCGACAATCTATTGTCAAATATTTTTTAAATCCTTGTCATATGAAGAGAAATTAGAGATAAAACGTCTTGGTGCTCATCGGCCATTGGACATAAACATTACACAACAAGTCGTAAATCAGAACCTTGTGCCAATCACGGAAGACAGCAGTGGCTAACTGCGAGAGTCGCAAACCAATTTTGCTTCCCCTGTCTGCTATTCAATGGAGAGGGTGTGTGGTCCAAGTCTGGGTTTAAGGATTTAAAACATCTGTCTGAAAGGGTCTCAAAACATGACAATTGTGCATCACCTGTAGACAATGCTGTTACTGGGGGAAATTAAACATTGTGGCTCACCAGACACTGCATATACTGTAGACGAGCCATGACCTTCACAACCAACAAACGGAGGAGAATAGGTACGTGCTTGCCAGAATTATAGCATTCATTAAATTGTGTGGTAATTGTGAGACAGCACTGCAGGGCCGTGACGAGTCGGCTGACTCCTGCCCAGGCATTTTCAGATGTATTTTTGAGACCATGCGTGAAGGAGATTGCAGGCTACAAAGGCATTATACTGGGGAAATCAAACATTGTAGCTCAACTAGACACCACATATACTGTAGATGAGCCATGACCTTCACAACCAACAAATGGAGAATAGGTAAGTGCTTGCCAGAATTATAGCATATTGTGTGGCAATTGTGAGACAGCACTGCGAGGCCATGACGAGTTGGTCGACTCCTGCCCAGGCATTTTAAGGTGCGTTTTTGCGACCATGCATGAAGGTGATTACAGGCCACAAAGGCATTATGACAACCAACGCCTTTAAGTGTACATCAAGCATAATCCAAAACAAACACCCTTAAAAAAATGTTTTTTTTTACATTTACACACAACACCATGGGCCAGAAAAGGTTGAATGCATTGGCCATGCTTTCAATCCAGCATGAATTTATCCAGAGAATTCTAGACATTGATGAAAAAGAAATATGGCCACAAGAAGGTTTGGCCACAAGAAGAACTGCTGCGCCACCTTCCTGCACAACAACGGTGAGTCCAAAAATATGTCTTGCTGCTGCATATGTGATGTAATATGCCAGGGAGATAGGTATACTGTAGCTGAGAAAGTAACACTAAGTGTAAGCTATGTTGTGTAGTACGTGCATGTTATGTAGTATGTGTATGTTGTGTAGTAAGTGCATGTTGTGTAGCACGTGTATGTTGTGTAGTACGAGTATGTTGTGTAGTACGTGTATGTTGTGTAGTACGTGTATGTTGTGTAGTAAGCTGTTAGTAGCCTATGTGTCTCACCCTAAGAATTTGGTCCCTCTACCCCTTCCCCTACTGTTCTGACTTGGTGGTGTGCATGTAGCCTATAGCCTGTTTTAGAGAAACATCATCATCAAATATTGTAAGAGCTTTCATTGTCTGCTTATGTGTCACCGTTATTTATCCTACTGTTCTGACTTGATATACAGGGAGAACACTGTAAGAACGGCCCATGTTCTGAATTATGTCGCTGTCCATACCAAAAATGGTTAACGAATAGGCATATAGGCTACGTCCTTCTCAGCTCGCTCATGTCTTAATCGAAATGACGGCTTGCCTCTTATCCACTCGTCGTTCCGTTATGCCATAGTTAGTTTGTACATCTCCATTGTTATATTTCTTATATACAGTAGGTCTATCTCATTCGTATCTTATTCTTCATTTTAGGGAATGGTAGAATGATGTATTTCATTGTTTTGCTTACTTTGTGTATTATAATTAGTTCATGTGCTTTCTTTCAGAAGATGGGATACTATATAATGTTTTGGGGTCTGTAACCATGTTTGCCAGTGAATGTCTATTCCAATTTTTTGTTAAACAAAAAGTTCAGTAATAGACCCTTGTAATTCCAGTTCATATTGCAAGCGTTGTTTAGTTTGCACAATGCGCTGTTTGTGTGTCGGTATATTGTTTATAAAAGTGGATCCTTGTTATTGTATTTTCCTTCCTTTTTAGACCACATAGTAAAATACTTCAAATGGCAGGCTGTCGAGTCCACATCTCTCTCTTTCTCTCTCTCTCTCTGTGACTTAAAGAAGAGTAAAGTTAAGGTCTCAACATCTTGCTGAAATGATCTGAACTAACATTTATCTGAATTTCTGTCGCTGTCCATTTCGAAAATGCTGAACAAATAGGCCTACTTCATCGAAGATCGTTTGCTTGCACTTGCTTATACTTAGAGCTAAGTGGTAATGATATAAGAACAAACATGATGAATTTACTGAACATAAATGTAATAATGTTTGTGTGTGGTCCAGAAGTCAAAACTCATGTTGGCGTTCGTTATTACTGAAGGAGAATGCAGTTCTTATCGAGTTACACAAATCCACAATGAGTCAGTGGAAACCATATTTCAGCAATATCAGCTATGGTTTTTAAAAGGCAGAAAAGTATGCTGAATGAACTGCTTTGCTGCTAGATGAGGCTCCACTGATAGCCAGGTGTAGCGGAGGTAAGAATTCACTCCATGGTACTAAAAGGAAAGGTCTGCTGTCGGGAAAGCTTCATGTAGGCACTAACAGTTTGTGGGCACCATTTGTCACCGTCATAGAGCATGAAATACATTGTTTAGTGTTGTGGCTTCGCTGGCATGCGTTTGCCCTACCAAGATTTACATGCTAAAATGTTCACTATTATTACCATAGAAGCAGACTATAGGCTATCCTCTGCCTATTCGCTTCTCTGCAAATTCAAGCCTGTCTCAAAATACAATACTGCCCCTTTAAGGCTCTCCTGGGGGGATGGTTGGCCACCCTTAGTAGCCTATAAAATATTGCAACATTACAATTACAACCAAATACTTTTTATGTTCAAGGGTTCAATTCTTGGATCGACTCTCTTCTCTGTATACATCAATGATGTCGCTCTTGCTGCTGGTGAGTCTCTGATCCACCTCTACGCAGACGACACCATTCGGTGTACTTCTGGCCCTTCTTTGGACACTGTGTTAACAACCCTCCAGACGATCTTCAATGCCATAAAACTCTCCTTCCGTGGCCTCCAATTGCTCTTAAATACAAGTAAAACTAAATGGATGCTCTTCAACCGATCGCTGCCCGCACCTGCCAGCCCATCCAGCATCACTACTCTGGACGGTTCTG
The DNA here is from genome assembly GCF_002910315.2 of Salvelinus sp. IW2-2015. Classification (NCBI taxonomy): domain Eukaryota; kingdom Metazoa; phylum Chordata; class Actinopteri; order Salmoniformes; family Salmonidae; genus Salvelinus; species Salvelinus sp. IW2-2015. Next base: position 14,772,089 of record NC_036872.1, read on the forward strand.
ACTTAGAATATGTGGACAACTACAAATACCTAGGTGTCTGGTTAGACTGTAAACTCTCCTTCCAGACTCACATCAAACATCTCCAATCCAAAGTTAAATCTAGAATTGGCTTCCTATTTCGCAACAAAGCATCCTTCACTCATGCTGCCAAACATACCCTTGTAAAACTGACCATCCTACCGATCCTCGACCTCGTTGATGTCATTTACAAAATAGCCTCCAATACCCTACTCAATAAATTGGATGCAGTCTATCACAGTGCCATCCGTTTTGTCACCAAAGACCCATATACTACCCACCACTGCGACCAGTATGCTCTCGTTGGCTGGCCCTCGCTTCATACTCGTCGCCAAAACCCACTGGCTCCAGGTCATCTACAAGACCCTGCTAGGTAAAGTCCCCCTTATCTCATCTCGCTGGTCACCATAGCAGCACCTACCTGTAGCACGCACTCCAGCAGGTATATCTCTCTGGTCACCCCCAAAACCAACTCTTCCTTTGGCTGCCTCTCCTTCTAGTTCTCTGCTGCCAATGACTGGAACGAACTACAAAAATCTCTGAAACTGGAAACACTTATCTCCCTCACTAGCTTTAAGCACCAGCTGTCAGAGCAGCTCACAGATTACTGCACCTGTACATAGCCCATCTATAATTTAGCCCAAACAACTACCTCTCCCCCTACTGTATTTATTTATTTATTTATTTTGCTCCTTCGCACCCCATTATTTCTATCTCTACTTGGCACATTCTTCCACTGCAAATCTACCATTCCAGTATTTTACTTGCTATATTGTATTTACTTCGCCACCATGGCCTTTTTTTGCCTTTACCTCCCTTATCTCACCTCATTTGCTCACATTGTATATAGACTTATTTTTCCACTGTATTATTGACTGTATGTTTGTTTTACTCCATGTGTAACTCTGTGTTGTTGTATGTGTCGAACTGCTTTGCTTTATCTTGGCCAGGTCGCAATTGTAAATGATATGTTATGTAAATGAGATGTTCTCAACTTGCCTGCATGGTTAAATAAAGGTGAAAAAAAAGTCTTTATAAAATAATTCCCTCATTGAATGAATCAGGGATTAGGTGGCTAAGGTAGGCTACTTCAAAGCAAGATAACTAACAAAGACATGTTTATCTTTAACCTTGTGAGGCTAAAATATTCAGGTTCCAGAAGAGATCTAAAGACAGTATGTGAGTTATTTGTCAATCATTTTTTATGTTGTCAGAATTCAACATTGGTCAATGTTGAATAAAGGGGATTCCCAGCTCTCCAACAGTGTCAAATCTATGTGAGCACTTCAGAGGTGGTTTACAACAAATAACGTACCCATTCATCAAACTGCGGACATTTGCGGTAATGAGTGCAGGTGAAACGTCTTTTAGGACATCAGATGTGAAATTATGACATGAATACATGCTAATAGCTGAATAGTTAACTACCGAGATAGCTAGCCAGGCTACAGAATATGTTTTCAATTGGCTATGTAGTTAGTCTGTTGTCTCTTATTAATTATAGGCTACCTATAGCTGTCTCTCCCTCCTCAATGCCCCCCCTCGCACTGGCACACATATAGGTGTCAAAATGCTGTTGATGACGCAGCTGTAGAACTTTTTGAGGATCTGAGGGCCCATGCCAAATTCTTTCAGCCTCCTAAGGGTGAAGAGGAGTTGTCGTACACTATTTGCGACTGTGTTGGTGTGTTTCGACCATGATAGATCCTTAGTGATTTGGAATGCGAGGATCTTGAAGCTCTTGACCTGCGGCCCTGTCGATGTGAATGGGGGCATGCTTGGCCCTCTTTTTCCTGTAGTCCATGATCAGCTCCTTTGTCTTACTGATGTTGAGGGAGAGGTTGTTGTCCTGGCATCACACTGCCAGGTCTCTGACCTCCTTGCTATTGGCTGTCTCATCGTCATCTGTGATTAGGCCTACTTCAGTCATATTACCAGTGCTAGCATCTCTTCACTGGCTTTCTGTTAAGGCTAGGGGTGATTTCAAGGTTTTACTGCTAACCTTCAAAGCATTAGATGGACTACCTATTTCGCCGATGTTAGGATTTTGAAAGTCGTGTAGTGTAAGACCGGCATAAGTGTTAGAACTCTGTCTTTGAGATATAAGAATGCTAAGGAAAACATCAACAACGATCACAATCTAATATGTCTGTATGATCTTCTACATATATAAAAACCCTTACCTTCTAACGAGTCCTGTGCAGCTTGTAAGCATTGTACAGCAAAACAGACTACATGTTCGTGAGAGTCTCAGACTTTCAGGATGGTTTGTAGCTCATAATAGTTTGTAGCGCAAACCCTTTTCAGGTTATCGTGAGAAGAACCGTTTTCAGCATAGTCTCTTCTCTCACTAACATCGCTTTAGCTCAGCCCCCATAGACCGCACAGGAAAATGACTGATATGGTCGGATTCAGAACAAATTCCTGAGGTCTGTTGTTCAAACACACGATTAGTTACGGGTGTTAGAAGCTGGTTAGAAGCACTAAAAGGTTGCCCACAAGCTGGTGGTATCCAATTAAAGACATGCTCCAGAACTTTGCCACTACTAAGTATTTTCTGTGGGGGGGTGGGTTGTGTAGTTCACCCATGCATAATCTATGAGCAGAATTACTGTCTTACCTCAATTATCCACGAAATCCTTAGTTTGAATGCAACTGTTCTTCTGAAAGCTGTGCTGCACCATTTTCCCTACATTTTATCCCACGCAGGCCAGCCCCCTAGCAATTTGAGTTCAACCAATGAGCTTCAACCCCTCGCCATATGAGTGACAGCTAGTCACACACACACACACACACACACACACACACACACATCTTTATAAAAAAAAACATCTTTATACCGCAATGCACAACAAGAAATTGGATGTTTTACCAACTCTACTATTTGGATACTAAACAGAACAAACATCAGGCACTAAGAGACCCACAAAGACAGATGCTTCGTTCAGCATTACATGGAGGTTGTTAAGGGTTGTCTGAGACCAGTTGAGTCAATGTTAGTAAATCATATATTTGCTATTCAGAGCTTGCAGGTTTTTGGAATGCACAGATGTCTCATTCAACACACATATGTTACAGTACTGTGTGTTTACATATATTGTATGTGTGTGAGTTTACTACATGGGCATGCTAGCCGGTCAGTTCTCTTCGTCAGTTCTCTGTGGGCCACTGGGGTGTGACATAAACAGTATGGTCTGCCTTCTCCCATCTGACAACTCAATAAGTCACAGTGTGTGTGTGTGTGTGTGTGTGTGTGTGTGTGTGTGTGTGTGTGTGTGTGTGTGTGTGTGTGTGTGTGTGTTGTGGTGTGTGTGTGTGTGTGTGTGTGTGTGTGTGTGTGTGTGTGTGTGTGTGTGTGTGTGTGTGTGTGTGTGTGTGTGTGTGTGTTGGTGTGTGGGTGTGTGTGTGTGAGTATTTGCAGTCAGTGCTGTGCACTCCGTTGCTAGTTAAATCAATCTGTTGTGCCACTCATCTCCTGCATTCAGCAGGGATGTGCAACAGCTGCTATACTATGAGAGACAACAGCAACTACCGGCTGGAAATGTTCTTTCGTAAGCAGTTTTTAATCATAATAAATGTTAATAGGACGACAAAAAATCTAACATTCTGTCACAAATTGCATACTTCTATAAAAATGATTAAATATGAACTCCCACTGTAAACAGCTTAGCCTCAGAAAGGTGGAGTATACTGTCTGTCAACAGCACATCATCCACACCTTAGGAAAGCAGCGTAAACTAAATATCTTCCAGGACAGTCAATTTATCAGAGCCACATCAGCCCCCACTTTTCATCTTACCATGAATTATTCATCTAGTGTCTATTTTAACCATCACAATGTCAACATGAATGATAAGAAAGCATTTGGAATTCCCCACCTGCGCCCATGTCAGTATTTGATTCCATTATATAGCCTCATGTATTTGTGTCATTTTACACATACTGACAGGGGCATGGCAGGCTGGAACCACAGACGACCTGAAGTGACTCAGTAAACAGAAAGGACTGCTACCAATATGACTATGGCTTATAACAGTGAACATGTGGCTCCCTGGCATATGTAGCCTACTGCAACTGTATACCAAGAACTGCAAGTGTCTACAACATCACCTCAGTGGTCGGCCATTCCATTGCACAGAGGGGACATTTTTCATTGGCGTTTCGTTTCAGAATTACACAGCAGAGATTACGTTGGGACACTGTTCTCCTGAGTGCCTGTACAGGATAGGGGGAAATTGTTGTGTATGCATATCTGTATGCCAATTACACCACCCTCTGTGTCAACACGCTATGTGCAAAAAGGAAGCATTACAAACCCATATTGAGAATTCATATGCCTGCTATCATGGTGTGCGGTTCTGTAGTTTCCTCACAAATTTGTCTCCTAATTGGATTTTGACAACAGTCGGGGACACAGAGAGAGACAGAGAGCGAGAGAGAGCGAGAGAGAGCGAGAGCGAGAGCGAGAACGAGAACGAGAACGAGAGCGAGAGCGAGAGAGAGAGAGAGAGAGAGAGAGAGATGGGGAACACCTCCTTGCCTCAACTACTCCAAAAGGAAATCATTGACTTGGACGGCAGTTAGGCCGTGATTTGTACGGTTACTAATTTACATAGAGGATTAGTTCAACTGCTACTCTATCCTGTATATGGCAGTATCTTCCCAGGTCCCAGGACATAATAGTGTCACCCTATTTGAGAGGAGCTGATTTAGGGAGAAAGAGAGAGAGAGAGAGAAAGAGCAGCTCAGTTTAGGAAGAGAGAGGCTGCTGTGCTGCATGAGAGGACAGAAGTGTGGATTTCCACTGATTCCTACAGAAGACGCAGGCTAATCTGCAGGCGAACGTGTGCGCACGATAAACATGCCTATCATTTACAGCACAACACCCCCTCTCAGCCTCAACATACACACACACACGGTCTCCACTGAGCTGTGACAGAGAGATAATGCCGGGGCGTCGCCTGCGGCAGGAGACGGATTTACACTCATACTTGTTTTCCCCCTTTTTCTTCCATTGCACACATTTTCTTTTCATTCTTATTTTTGAAAATAGGTGGAATAAATAGTTCTGTATCTGGAGGAAATTGGTTGTAAATGGAAGGCATATTGAAAGATCCAGATGTGCTCCCTGGAGAAAATGATGTTCCAGTTCCACAAGATGATCAGCTGCTGAGGAAAGAGGAAAGCTAATGAAGGATGGAGCGAGGTCCATCAATATTCACTTCCATGCCTATATATAGAACCAGTCAGAGCTCTGCCAATGCCACTGCTAATAAGTCAACAGGTAGTAGGCTATGTGGGGAGGAAGAGCTGGGCATGCTGTGATACTTGGTATTGTTGGTGGCGTTCAGGCCTTTTTCACAACCGTCACAGCCCAGGGTTATTTACACCAGTGGCTTCCTCTCCTCCTCCTAATACTGCCCCCTCCCAGGGCCAATGCCCCTTCCCCCTCCACGCCCACGGGGGTAGGGAGTTTGTAAAAGTGAAGTATTGTGTGGCAGCAGAGCTACTGACTCTGCTCCAACAACATGAGGATTTAGCCTGAGAACAAATAACTAATGCCCTGCACGTGATGGGAATATCAGATATACACCCACAGAAAGCAGGCACGGACACACGGACACACACACACACACACACACACACACACACACACACACACACACACACACACACACACACAACACACACACACACACACACACACACACACACACACACACACACACACACACACACACACACTGTACACGCACAACTCTCAGTAAGGTAATGAACAGCCTGCTGTGTTACAAGGCCCCCGGCATGGCTTACTCTAATGCTCACAAAATTGCTTTTAATTGGTGGATGAGAATAAATCAATGTAAACCCTGTTTTGAAACTCACATGGAGAAGGAGTGGGAGGAGAAGAAAAGAGAGTGAGTGAAAGAAAGGAGGAACAAAGAGGAAGAGAGTGGGTGGATCGACTGCCGTGCTCCTCTGGAAATTCTGTCAGGTGACTGTTCTAAAAAAAACGAATATTTCTGTATGCTCACTAATTTCGGCTGCATCACCAATGGAATACTAAATACAGATGTACTGTGCAGAGACATTGGGCTGAGATGAAGAGAGAGGCTGACTGACGGTCAAATCTCCAGTGTGAATCAGTGGGGCTGCTAGTATTGAGGAGGAGTCCTCAGAGATAGAGTGAGACACACACACACACACACACACACACACACACACACACACACACACACCACACACACACACACACACACACACACACACACACACACACACACACACACACACCACACACACACCACACACACACACACACACACACCACACACACACACACACACACACACACACCACCACACACACACACACAACACCACACACACACACACACACAGAGAGGCCCCTGGTTCCAGAACCCAACCCCCTCTCACAGCAGCTTTGATGTAAATTACCCGGCCGTCCAGGATGCACCTGTGATCGACACATTTTTATCCCAGACACACTGACCTTTAAAAGAGCAGGAATAAAAGGGGGCCAGCCCCTCCTGGCAGACAGCAGAACCAAGACCTCACCCGGGAGAAACAGAAGAGATGACAAAGCAAGAAGTTCAACATCCCTAAAAACACATTGTGGGAGAGTCGAGAGGAGAGGAGCGGAGAGGGCTTGGTGGAGGTTGGTGTGCACTGTGCATCGTCTCTGTGGAGGAGTACATCAAATGTCATGGGGGAGATAAAAGACCAACTCCACAGGCAGGAAGGGAAGGAACACTAAGCCGAATCAAAACTCTAATGTGGCCCAAGAAATAGATCAAAATCTCCTGGATGTCACTGACTTCCTTCCTCCCAAATGCTCGCAAAATGAAATGAAATGAAAATCTTTTTTTTTGTTGCAATTACTTTGAACAGGTTAATTTGCCTTGAAATATTTCCAATTTCAAGCCCACCAGGTCAAATCCATTAAAGCCACACATTCATGTCAATTGAATTAGGGATGCTCCTATTAGAGCCTACTTCCCCATTCTTTCAGCTGAGTGGCTCTGTTGGCACCCTGTCTATCTGTCTCTAACCACAGGCCAGATGGGCTTAGAAGGAACTGGGTTCACTCATGTGATCTCAGAACTTTCCAAATCATGTAAAACAACTGAGCACCACCAAGAGCCCTAAACGGGACATGAGAGTGTTTTGGAGTCAATCAGGTGCCATCTACTCTTCAGAGGATGTGGAAAGGTGAGCCAGGGGAAGGTAGGGAAGGGGCCCCAAAACAAAGTTTCATCTAATGAATGTTATTAATGAGCTACTATTGGATGCTGGTGTTTAATCCTGAGTAAAGACACTGCTCTCCTCCACTCCCCGCCCCCACTCCATTTCATTACAGGAAGAAAAAAAAGAAAAGGAGAACATCCCCAGTTTTCACCGAGCACATCCCATCATTTTACAATCACACGTTCTCTACTGGCCAAAAACTGATCATAGGGTTGCAGCAAAGACACTTTGACTCATACTATAATGGTCTCCCACAGAGTAAATCATTCCTAGAATATCACTGGTCCCCATGTCCTTGAATGTGAACTGTAGAGCCCATTAAGCCCAGTGAGTGACAGGTGACAGAGCTGATGACAGTCCCAGTGACATGGGAGTGAGGTGAGCAGGTAAGGACAGCTGGGGAAGAACAGGACAGGCTTTTTGTGTCCATGACCTGTTTGAGTGTCCAGGACTCAGCCTCAGCCCTGTTGATAGACAGATCTGTCAGACAACAGCCCAGGTTGTCCCCTGTGCCACCAGCTCAGCTTTTAAGGTGCACTCAAAGGGCCTTTTTATTTCACCATAGTGGAAGTGTCATTCAGTCCCCATGTTCCCTCTCTCCCTAAAACATCACTGCTCTGAAACAATAGGTGTTTGTGCGTGGGCGCGTGTGTGTCTCGCATGTGTGAAGACAGATTCAGTCAGTCATTGTGATCAAGTATTGAAATATTAGGCTACTGAGCGTTGAGTAATTAATCATGAATTTCTGTATAAGTCTTATAGAATGATGGCTAGACTTTTCATTACACAGACCTCATATGCAACACTAGGGAGGTTAATGTTACACAGACCTCATATGCAACACTAGGGAGGTTAATGTTACACAGACCTCATATGCAACACTCAGAGAGGTTACTGTTACACAGACCTCATATGCAACACTAGAGAGGTTAATGTTACACAGACCTCATATGCAACACTAGGAGATTAATGTTACACAGACCTCATATGCAACACTAGAGTGTTTATGTTACACAGACCTCATATGCAACACTAGAGAGGTTTAATGTTACACAGACCTCATATGCAACACTAGAGAGGTTACTGTTACACAGACCTCATATGCAACACTAGGGAGGTTAATGCTTTACGAATAATACAACACCTCTACATTATCTATTTGATTGATGACCCAACAATAAATGCAAGGTCTATATGACACAGATATGATGGCAGAAGACAGAGATGAGGAGTGGCTACCTGCAGGTGGAGACTGAGCATCATGTCTTGTATAATGCATTAAACTTAACATCAACAGTATCCCACTGGGCACAGACGTCAGTTCAATGTCTAGTTTTGATTTGATTGAGTTGTCAACTAACATGAATTCAACATGAAATCAACCAATCAGTTTTCCATGTTGATTCAACATCATCACAGTGATTTTTTTTGGAAACAACGTTGATTCCAATTTTTGCCCAGTGGGATTAATGCTATCTGACATACTGGCATCACATTGGACGGGAATATGAGCTTTATTACTATGCACACTAAAAGATGCAGTATGGGATAGCATAAGAAATTTGTAACATATTGTACGAATTGGATTAGTAACATATCAACATTTTTATTATTATTTATTTTTTTGCAGGACGTAACATATCATACGAAATTGATGAGGTAGTACACAATTGGATGACGTGGTACACACAAAAAAACGGGGACCAGTTTTGGCTCATGATCAGCACTTTCAAAACTACTGGCTGATATTATACACAAGTTCTGGAGCATCACTTTAATGTCTTTATAATAGACCTGTACGAAATAGAGGTCGACCGATTAATTAGGGCCAATATCATGTTTTCATAACAATCGGTAAAAGGCATTTTTGGACGCCGATTATGGCCGATTACATTGCAATCCATGAGGACACTGCGTGGCAGGCTGACCACCTGTTACGCGAGTGCAGCAAGGAGCCAAAGTAAGTTGCTAGCTAGCATTAAACTTATAAAAAACAATCGATCTTAACATAATCACTAGTTAACTACACATGGTTGATGATATTACTAGTTTAACTAGCTTGTCCAGCGTTGCTTATAATCAATGCGGTGCTTGTTAATTTATCATCGAATTACAGCCTACTTCGCCAAATGGGTGATGATTTAACAAAAGCGCATTCGCTAAAAACCAAGACCATTTCTTCCTAACTGTCACAGCCGATGCTGGAAGAAGACCAAGGTGCAGCGTGGTGAGCGTACATTTTCTTTTATTTGTTAAAATGTCGCCAACAAAACAATAAATAACAAAAACAACTGTGAAGTTTACAGGGCATAAGTGCCACTAACAAAGTCAACTACCCACAACGAAAGGAGGGAAAGGGCTACCTAAGTATGGTTCCCAATCAGAGACAACAATAGACAGCTGTCCCTGATTGAGAACCATACATAGAACATAGAAACACAAAATCATAGAAAACAAAACATAGAATGCCCACCCCAAATCACACCTTGACCAAACCAAATAGAGACATAAAAAGGCTCTCTAAGGTCAGGGCGTGACTAACAAAGACCGTAATTAATTTGCCAGAATTCTACATAATTATGACATAACATTGAAGGTTGTGCAATGAAACAGCAATATTTAGACTTAGGGTTGCCACCCGTTCGATAAAATACGGAACGGTTCCGTATTTCACTGAAAGAATAATCCTATTTTTATTTCGAAATGATCGTTTCCGGATTTGACCATATAAATGACCTAAGGATCGTATTTCTGTGTGTTTATTGCATTATAATTAAGTCTATGATTTGATATTTGATAGAGAAGTCTGATTGAGTGGTGGTAGGCAGCAGCAGGCTAGTAAGCTTTCATTCAAACAGCACTTTCCTTCGTTTGCCAGCAGCTCTTCGCAATGCTTGAAGCACAGCGCTGTTTATGACTTCAAGCCTATCAACTCCCGAGATTAGGCTGGCAATACTATAGTGCCTATAAGAACATCCAATAGTCAAAGGTATATGAAATAGAAATGGTATAGAGAGAAATAGTTCTATAATTCCTATAATAACTACAACCTAAAACTTCTAAACTGGGAATATTGAAGACTCATGTTCTCATGTTCTGAGTAAGGAACTTAAACGTTAGCTTTTTTACATGGCACATATTGCACTTTTACTTTCTTCTCCAAAACTGTGTTTTTGCATTATTTAAACCAAATTGAACATGTTTCATTATTTATTTGAACTAATAGATTTATTTATGTATTAATTAAGTTAAAATAAAAGTGTTCATTCAGTATTGTTGTAATTGTCATTATTACAAATGTATATATATATTTCTATTTCTATATACAGTGGGGAGAACAAGTATTTGATACACTGCCAATTTTGCAGGTTTTCCTACTTAGAAAGCATGTAGAGGTCTGTAATTTTTATCATAGGTACACTTCAACTGTGAGAGGCGGAATCTTAAACAAAAATCCAGAAAATCACATTGTATGATTTTTAAGTAATTAATTTGCATTTTATTGCATGACATAAGTATTTGATACATCCGAAAGCAGAACTTAATATTTGGTACAGAAGCCTTTGTTTGCAATTACAGAGATCATACGTTTCCTGTAGTTCTTGACCAGGTTTGCACACACTGCAGCAGGGATTTTGGCCCACTCCTCCATACAGATCTCTCCAGATCCTTCAGGTTTCGGGGCTGTCGCTGGGCAATACGGACTTTCAGCTCCCTCCAAAGATTTTCTATTGGGTTCAGGTCTGGAACTGGCTAGGCCACTCCAGGACCTTGAGATGCTTCTTACGGAGCCACTCCTTAGTTGCCCTGGCTGTGTGTTTCGGGTTGTTGTCATGCTGGAAGACCCAGCCGACCCATCTTCAATGCTTTTACTGAGGGAAGGAGGTTGTTGGCCAAGATCTCGCGATACATGGCCCCATCCATCCTCCCCTCAATACGGTGCAGTCGTCCTGTCCCCTTTGCAGAAAAGCATCCCCAAAGAATGATGTTTCCACGTCCAGGCTTCACGGTTGGGATGGTGTTCTTGGGGTTGTACTCATCCTTCTTCTTCCTCCAAACACGGCGAGTGGAGTTTAGACCAAAAAGCTCTATTTTTGTCTCATCAGACCACATGACCTTCTTCCATTCCTCCTCTGGATCATCCAGATGGTCATTGGCAAACTTCAGACGGGCCTGGACATGCGCTGGCTTGAGCAGGGGGACCTTGCGTGCGCTGCAGGATTTTAATCCATGACGGCGTAGTGTGTTACTAATGGTTTTTCTTGAGACTGTGGTCCCAGCTCTCTTCAGGTCATTGACCAGGTCCTGCCGTGTAGTTCTGGGCTGATCCCTCACCTTCCTCATGATCATTGATGCCCCACGAGGTGATATCTTGCATGGAGCCCCAGACCGAGGGTGATTGACCGTCATCTTGAACTCTTTCCATTTTCTAATAATTGCGCCAACAGTTGTTGCCTTCTCACCAAGCTGCTTGCCTATTGTCCCGTAGCCCATCCCAGCCTTGTGGCAGGTCTACAATTTTATCCCTGATGTCCTTACACAGCTCTCTGGTCTTGGCCATTGTGGAGAGGTTGGAGTCTGTTTGATTGAGCGTGTGACAGGTGTCTTTTATACAGGTAACGAGTTCAAACAGGTGCAGTTAATACAGGTAATGAGTGGAGAACAGGAGGGCTTCTTAAAGAAAAACTAACAGGTCTGTGAGAGCCGGAATTCTTACTGGTTGGTAGGTGATCAAATACTTATGTCATGCAATAAAATGCAAATTAATTACTTAAAAATCATACAATGTGATTTTCTGGATTTTTGTTTTAGATTCCGTCTCTCACAGTTGAAGTGTACCTATGATAAAAATTACAGACCTCTACATGCTTTGTAAGTAGGAAAACCTGCAAAATCGGCAGTGTATCAAATACTTTCTCCCCACTGTATATATATACAAAAATCGGCCGATTAATATATAATATATATATATATATATATATATACAAAAATCGGCGATAATATATATATATATATATATATACAAAAATCGGCCGATTAATATATATATATATATACAAAAATCGGCCGATTAATCGGTATCGGCATTTTTTGGTCCTCCAATAATCGGTATTGGCGTTGAAAAATCATAAAATCGGTCGACCTCTAGTACGAAATACTGGACACAAACTCACATTTCTAACACCCATTTCAACCAGTGTGGTCGGTTTATAGTCTCAAATCAAATCACATTTTATTTGTCACATACACGTGTTTAGCTGTTATTGCGGGTGTAGCGAAATGCTTGTGTTTCTATCTCCAACAGTGCAGTAATATCTACTCTCACACAAATCTGCAGGAGAAAAGTTCAGTTTGTGCCCATGCTGACAGTCAGCCAGGATTAGTAAATAGATGCCATGTTAAACAGGGATTAAAGAGGCTCATTAAGTGATCTTTATTTCATGACTAGTTCCTCCATTAATAGAAGCGTGTTAAAGAGGCATTCCAGAGGACTGAAAACAACCTTGCTATTTTTTAAACCTCCCATTTTGGAGTCAATGTGTCAATGTATGGCTCATATATGCATAATAAACCTGCAGCCCTCCCATAGTGGAGAAAGGCACAGAATCCTTTGATTTTTACCTGGCATCATTTAGTGCACGAGATACCCACTTGTTCATGTCATGTAGCTTAGTGAGTAAATAAAAAACAAACAAAAATGAGCTGTTATTGGCAGAGAGGTTTAGAACTCTCTTTGTTATTGGTCTAACCAATTTACAACATGTAGCTGGTTATTAAAGTGTAATTTCCTAGGTATTGGTTAATTTTGTATTTTTCCCTTTATGATGATGATCGGGACATCTAAGTATTAGTTTTGCACTGGGATTGTAATTTAGTGGAAAAAAAATATGTATTACGCGATGACGTAGTACACAACTTTCTGGGACCCTATTTTGCTTTTGGGCGCTGCTTTCAGAAATCCTGGCTAAAAATGTACAAAAGTTATTCAGTCTCTTTAATAGAGTGCGATTCATGGCAAGGGCCCTTCCCTGAGGCTGTGATGACTCAATGTCATGACGGGGGATAGGGGAGGGAAGTGTTTTGTAATCCTGATGGAATCCAGTCACACACACACAAATGCACGTAGGCACGCACACACACAGATGCATTATATCACGCATGCACAGGCACACACACACATGCACACACACACACCCACAGGCATGCACACAGACACACACACAAATGCACTCAGGCACGTACATACACGCAGGAACACACGTACGCCCACACACACAGACACACAAACACACATTATCCTTCTTCCCTGTGCCAAACGCACATTATTTGCAGTAAGCTTCATTTCATCTCAGCTAACGCTGTTTGCTCTGTTTACTCTCTCAGTCTCTGTGACAATTAATGCTGCATGTTTACAAATAGGCTGTGATGTTAGTCTAGCTAGTGAGATCCCTACTGCTGAGAATCCCCAGCTCTCAGAGGCATAGAGTCTCCTACTCAGATACAGGCAAAGGGACTGGGAAGTGAGGGGGGAGGCAGGGAGGTAGGGGGGCTGGTAGAGAGGGAGTGTGGAGAATCCAGCTGTTGGAATCATCAGCAGTCCCATGCAGTGCCAGTCCTAGCGTTTGGGTGAGTGTGCGGTGACTGAGGCTTCTCAGGAGATGGCACCAGCCCAGTGCTTAAACAGCAGCAGACCTGCTGGAGCACAGAACACACTGCAGACCTGTCTCATGGGTCAGCATTACACTATTTAGGGGAAGGTATTTATGATAAACAATCTCACCATATGCCATAGGTTAAGAATGGAGTTCTATAACAATAAGTAGATTGTTGCTTTGGCAGGTTACATTTGGATGGAAATTGTGGGAAATCTCTGTACGTGCGGTAGGTAGACTAGAAGTTAGAGCATTGAGCCAGTAATGGAATGGTCGCTAGTTAGAATCCCGAGCCGACAAGGTGAAATATATGTTGATGTGCCATTGAGAAAGGCACTTAACCCTGATTACTCCAGGGTTGCCACTGATAATGGCTGACCCTGGCCGTGACCCCATTCTCTGAGGGTGTCTCAGGGGGAGTTGAGATATGCAAGAAACACATTTCCAATAAACACTTGTACAGTGTCTTCATAAATTATTTACACCCCTTGATTTTTTCCACATTTTGTTGTTGTTACAGCCTGAATTTAAAATGGATAAAATGCCCCATAATGTCAAAGTGGAATTATGTTAATTTAAAAATGTTTATAAATTCATCAAAAATGTAAGCTGAAATGTCTTGAGTCCATAAGTATTCAAACCCTTTCTTATTGCAAGCCTAAATAAGTTAAGGAGTAAGAATGTGCTTCAAGTCACACAATAAGTTGCATGGAGTGTTTTTTGAATGACTACCTCATCTCTGTACCCCACACATACAATTATCTGTAAGGTCCCTCAGTCGAGCAGTGAATTTCAAACACAGATTAATCCACAAAGACCAGAGAGGTTTTCCAATCCCTTACAAAGAAGAACACTTATTGGTCGATGGGCAAAAATGTAAAAAAGCAGACATTGAATAGCCTTTTGAGCATGGTGAAGTTATTAATTACACTTTGGAATGTGTATTAATACACCCAGCCACTACAACGATATAGGTGTCCTACCTAGCTGGAGAGGAAAGAAACTGCTCAGGGATTTCACCATGAGGCCAATTGAATTTTAAAACAGTTACCGAGTTTAATGGCTGTGATAGGATAAAACTGAGGATGGATCAACAACACTGTAGTTACTCCACAATACTAACCTAACTGACAGAGTGAAAAGAAGGAAGCCTGTACAGAATACAAATAATTCAAAACATACATCCTGTTTGCAACAAGGCACTAACATAATATGTTATGTTTGGGGCAAATTCAATACAACACATTACTGAGTACCCCCCTCCATATTTTCAAGCATAGTGGTGGCTGCATCATGTTATGGGTATGGTTTTAATCGTTAAGGACTGGGGAGTTTTTCAGGATAAAAAAAGAAACGGAATGGAGCTAAGCACAAGCAAAATCCTAAAGGAAAAAGTGGTTCAGTCTGCTTTCCACCAGACACTGGGAGATGAAGTCACCTTTCATCAGGACTATAACCTAAAACCAACCAAGGCCAAATCAAGGCTAAAACCAAAGCTAAAACCAAGGCTAAAACCAACCAAGGCCAAATCGACACTGTAATTGCTTACCAAGAAGACAGTGAATGTTCGAGTGGCCGAGTTACAGTTCTGATTTAAATCTACATGAAAATCTATGGTAAGACCTGAAAATGGCTGTCCAGCAATCATCAACAACCAATTTGACAGAGCATGAATCATTTTTTAAAGAATAATTGCCATTTGTTACACAATCCAGGTGTGGAAAGCTTTAAAAGACTTACCCTGAAAGACTCCCAGCTGTAATCACTGCCAAATGTGATTCTAACATGTATTGACTCAGTGGGTTGAATATTTATGTAATCAAGATATAAAATTTGTGTTTTATTTTCCAGAAATGTTTTACAAATGTTAGAATTTTTCTTCGACTTTGACTTTATAGAATATTTTGTGCAGATCAAGGATTAAAAAATGACAATTAAATACATTTTAATCCCACTTTGTAACACTACAAAATTTGGAAAAAGGCAAAGGGTGTGAATACTTTCTGAAGGAAAAGTGAAAATTATATATTTGTCCATGTGTGAAAAGGGACAAATATAAGCACCCACCAAATTATTATTTTTATGTAATATATTAAATTCATTGTTTCAGGTGGTATCATTCAAAATCCAGAATAACTGAAAAGGTAGATAATCAATTAATGGGCGTCTAGCTGTCCCTGAAATTGCATCAGAGACATAGTGTGAAGTCTGTTTTCATTTTTAACCATAGTTCAGTGCAGTATAGCTTGAAATCATTTCCCAAACATTTTATTCAACATCTCTTTATCTATTGTACTGTATGTCTTGAGGAGGAGCACTTAAGTTTTCCCAGGGCTGCCATATGCTTAAAATACATATAAAAGGCATACAAATGCTGTCACTGTCATGCCCTGTGATCATTTTTATTCTCTATGTTTGGTTGGGTCAGGGTGTGACTCGGGTGGGAAAATCTATGTTTTCTATTTCTTTGTTGTTTTGCCGAGTGTGGTTCCCAATCAGAGGCAGCTGTCTATCGTTGTCTCTGATTGGGGATCATATATAAGCTGTGATTTTCCATTTGGGTTTTGTGGGGTGTTATTTTCTGTTTAGTGTCTGTGCTTGATGGAACTGTTCGCGTTTGTTTTTGGATTTGTTATTTTTGTTTGAGTGTTTCTTGTAATAAATATCATGAACACTTTCCACGCTGCGCTTTGGTCCACTCTTCCTTCCACCGACGACGAGCTTTAGTCACGGCCTCATACATTAGAGAGTATACAGAACAGCCGGCTGCTTTAACCCTATTTGTCTCCGTGCTGAACAGAGAGATACTGCAGCATTTTCTGAAAGATACTGTGGCATTCCACTAGGACTCAGGAGGAAGGCTTACTCTGAGAGTTCTGAAGTTTGCCATGACAAGGACTCCTGGAAGGCAGGTGATCAAATAAATCCATAATCTATTTTCTTTACCCTCAAGGTGACATCTGTGTGTCTGTGTGTGTTTAGAGTGAATTCACAAAGAAAGAGACAGACACAGTCGTGATGGTTCAGGAGCGCTCCTTCTCCCCGTGTCACAGAGGGAACTTCGCTGGAAGTAGTTTGATTAAGTAGCATGACTCCGCAGCTCTGAGAAAGCAGACCCTGCCTGGCCTTCTTGTACCCCAAGGTGTCTCCTTCACCCAAACTGACAATCCACTCTTTGCCTCAATATGTGAAACAGAAAGAATGGTTTCAACACAGGCTGTTCCTAATGACATGAGGTATTGTCTGTGTCCCCATGCAGCTGGCTGGCTGTTTGGCTGTTCAGTCCCTGGTCCCCCTTTGTGTAGGACAGCTATCTCCCAGTATCAGCTGGAAGTGTGATGGATGACAGGTGTAGGTAGAGTGAACAGGGCTCCTCAGAGCCCGTCAGGCCTGCTCCCCCAGCCCATTAGTCTTCCATTTACCCCGGCGCTGCTGGCCCAGCCACCCTGATCACACACACACTTTTATTTTGTGGTCAGTGATGAACCCTTAACCTCGATCCTTTAAGGGTTAGAAAAGGCCACGAGGCTAATCTCTGACAAACAATTTCTCTCTACTACTTTTCTTTCAGCCATAATGTTTCATTGCCTGCCTTGGGAAAGTATGTCATTTCCTCACTGTCTGGACTATGATAATCATTGGAGATGGACAGGATTTTCCTCTGAAGGAATGAAACATTAAAAAGCAGAAACGATTCAACAGCGGACTAGAAGAAGTTCACATCAGAGAAGTTCTTTATTCCTGACTCAAGGGTAAAGGGTATGGGTACATTTTTAGTCATTCATTTGTGTGTTTAGCTACACCTATAAGCCACAGGGGCCTTGTAAATCATTGTCGAGCCTCTGTCCCTCCCTAAAGTGTCTGGCAGGTGCAATTGTAATTCAGCAGAGTTTAGTATCTGGGTGCAGCCCATCGATTAGGCCTGGGAGATGAAAGGGAAAGTGACAGATGGAAAAGATCACAGGGAGCTGGCTAAGAATCAAATCCTCCTGCTGATAAGCCAATTCGGAAGCTCTAACAGGGATCAGGCTGGTGAAACAGGCACTCAAACTGACATTGAACACTGAAACATTGACATCGAAACCACCAAATGAACAAAGAAAAACCATGACCTTTGAAAATGCCACCCTATTAAATAACCCAACAAATTTGGGAAACACATGTAAAATGCAACAGTATTGTACAGCATTTATTCTCTGGTTAAATCCAATGATACTGTGGTATGAAGAGAGGCTTAGACTAGCTGAACACATTGAAGAATAACTCAAATCTACCACACAAATGCAGTATCTTTTCTTGTTGTATGCTGACATTATTAAACATATTTTTCAATAAGGTTGAGAGGAAGAACATAATCTTCATATGAAATCAGAGTTACTGAACATGGAGGCTTCTGTAATGTAATACCACTATGGCTTCCTAGCATGAAACACAATCTTGTAAAGTATTTTCATGTTTCATCTACATATCCCTCTGCTGCTCCCTACAACAGGGCGTGTTTCACTAGCCAGAGATCTCAACAGGTTAATTACAGATTGTAACGTAGACACTGGGAGTTGAGAAGCAGGTGGTAAGTTTAATATAACAAGGAACGATACAACGTAGGAGTAGCGTCTAGACATGAACAACAAAAAACAATACTGCCTGGGGCAGGAACCTAAGGGAGTGCCAGATAAAGGGGAGGTAATGGAGTCCAGGTGTGCCTAATGATGAAGTGCAGGTGCGTGTAATCATGAATGCCAGGTGCGTGTGAGGATGGTTCCCAGGACCGGTGGTTAGTAAACCGGCAACGAGGGGAGTGATATGCACACAGATACAATTTCTGTGGAATTTCCTTGTCGTTGAGACAGAACTGCCCCCACGTCCACCTCTGAAGAGTTCACCTCCACCACAAATGATATCGTGGGATTTGGGAATTTGAGCAATGGGGAGGAGATGAAACGAAACGTCCCTTGAGTAGACGGAAGGCCTCGTCGGCTGCTGGACTCCACACCAACCTAAAGGGACCACCCTTGATGAGAGAGGTGAGAGGAGCGGCGACGGAGCTGAAGTTCCTGATGAAAAGTTGGTAAACCCCAAAAACCGTTGTAACCCCTTTATGGTGGTTGGGACTGGCTACCTGACCGCATCTATCTTCTTGACGTCCATCTTCACTTCTTGTGGGCTGATTTGGTAACCTAGGAAGGAGACAGCCTCCTGATGAAACTGGCACTTCTCAGCCTTGACAAACATGTGGTTGGCCAGGAGGCGTTCTAGGACTATTCAGACGTGAGCGATGTGATCCTCTAAGGTAGCCGAGTAGACCAGGATGTCATTGATATACACAACCATCTGGCATCCAAACATGTCCCGGAACACCTCGTTGACGAATGCCTGGAACACTGACGGCGTATTGGGGAAACCAAAAGGCCTCACCAAATACGAGTAGTGACCAGACATCATGCTAAAAGTTGTCTTCCATTCATCCCTCTCTGGGATGCGGACGAGATTGTATGCACTCCGTAGGTCCAGTTTGGTAAAGAACCCGGCCGGCGGGGCTGTTCTATGGCTGCCGGCACCAACGGGAGAGAGTAACGGTACTTGGTGGTGATTTCATTGAGTCCTCTGTAATCAATACATGGACGTAACCATCCATCCTTCTTGGCCACGAAGAAGAAACCAGCTGACGTAGGAGAAGTGGACGTGCAGATGAAACCTTGTTGGAGCGCCTCAGGGAAGTACTCTTCCATGGCCTGGGTTTCAGCCACCGACAGAGGGTAGATGCGTCTGTGTGGGGGTGCAGAGCCTGCAAGCAGGTTGATGGGACAGGCCCAAGGGCGATGAGGAGGGAGACAGGTGCCGCAAGTTTTGTAAAATGTCTCCCCCATGTCCTGGTATATCTCCGGGATGTTGGGCTGAAGGGCAACCACAGGACTCTCAATCGATGTGGAACCACAGGGGATGGGGAAGCAGGTCCTCCGGCATTCAGGTGACCAATCTGTGATTTTCATCCTCGACCATGAGATGGTGGGGTTGTGGCGTTTTTATTATTTTTTTAAATTGTTTATTTAACCTTTATTTAACTAGGCAAGTCAGTTATTTAACTAGGAAAGCCAGTTTTACCTTGTCAGCTCAGGGATTTCAACTAGCAACCTTTCGGTTACAGGCCCAACGCTTTAACCACTAGACTACCTGCTGCCCCAAAGATATATTCCCTGTCGGGTGTTCACTGAGGGTGAACATCCCACTGAGGGAGAGAAGCAATGAGAGTGCCGACGCTCCCGAAGAAGGTTATCCAGATGTATGGCCATCGCGATGAGTGCGTCCAAGGAGAGGTTGTTGTCTCGACAGGCCAGTTCCATCTGAACCTCCTGTCCTGTATTCTGTAACGTAGACACTGGGAGTTGAGAAGCAGGTGGTAAGTTTAATATAACAAGGAACGATACAACGTAAGAGTAGCGTCTAGACATGAACAACAAAAAACAATACTGCTCAGGGAAAGAACCTAAGGGAGTGCCAGATAAAGGGGAGGTAATGAGTGAGGTAATGGAGTCCAGGTGTGCGCAGGTGCGCAAAATCATGAATGCCAGGTGCGCATGATGATGGTTCCCAGAACCGGTGGTTAGTAAACCGGCAACGTCGGGGAGGAGCGGGACTAGACGTGACACAGATCCATTTTTTGATTACAGGATCCCCATTAGCTGTGGCAAAAGCAGCAGCTACTCTTCCTGGGGTCCACACAAAACATGAAACATGACAATACAGAACATTAACAGACAAGAACAGCTGAAGGACAGAACTCCATACATTTAAAAATGGAACACATAGCCTATATAGCAATACAAACAGTGGTTGCTCAACTAAAAGTTTTGCGATTATGTTGCGGGACTTAGAGGTAATTTGTGGTTTAGTACGGTATGCTGCGTCACTACTTCATTGCTCCAGACCAGCGCAAGGGGGACTTAGAGCACTGATTATTCTTTTGGGTCCCAAGACGCTACTGTGTCTCTAACTGACAATCAATCGGCGACATAAACCAAATAGAAACTGATAATTGTGCACGACCTCAGTATTACTTACTAAAACTGTTGTTACACTAAGGTTTTTATTCTAAGAGAAACTTAGACTACAATTAGGGTGTGTAAATGTTAGGATTATTTTGCTCTTACTGTAGTACTGTAGCCACTCCCAACCGGTCACATTGTACAGCGCCTGAGTGGCGCAGCGGTCTAAGACACTGCATTGCAGTGCAAACTCAAATCAAATCAAATGTTATTGGTCACATAAACATGGTTAGTAGATGTTAATGCGAGTGTAGCAAAAAATGCTTGTGCTTCTAGTTCTGACCATGCAGTAATATCTAACAAGTAAACTAACAAATTCACAACAACTACACACAAATGTAAAGGGATGAAAAAGAATATGTACAGTACATTTTAAATATATGGATGAGCGATGGCTGTGCATAATAGGCAAGATGCAGTAGATGGTATATATATATGAGATGAGTGATGTAGGGTATGTAAACACTATTAAAGTGGCGTTATTTAAAGTGACTAGTGATACCTTTATTAAGTCCATTTATTAAAGTGGCCAGAGATTTGAGTCTGTATGTTGGCAGCAGCCTCTATGTTAGTGATGGCTGTTTAAAAGTCTGGTGGCCTTGAGATAGCTGTTTTTCAGTCTCTTGGTCGCAGATTTAATGCACCTGTACTGACCTCGCCTGGTGGATGATAGCGGCGTGAACAGGCAGTGGCTCGGGGGGTTGTTGTCCTTGATGATCTTTTTGGCCTTCCTGTGACATCGGGTGCTGTAGGTGTCCTGGAGGGCAGGTAGTTTGCCCCCGGTGATGCGTTGTGCAGACCGCACTACCCTCTGGAAAGACTTGCGGTTGAGGGAGGTGCAGTTGCCGTACCAAGCGGTGATACAGCCCGACAGGACACTCTCATTTGTGTATCTGTAAAAGTTTGTGAGTGTCTTCAATCTTCTTCACCACGCTGTCTGTGTGGGTGTGGACCATTTCAGTTTGTCAGTGATGTGTATGCCGAGGAACTTAAAACTTTACACCTTCTCTACTACTGTCCCGTCGATGTGGATGTGTGTGTGTGTGGGCTGTCTCTTATACACATCTAGATGTGTATAAGAGACAGACTTTACACCTTCTCTACTACTGTCCCGTCGATGTGGATAGGGGGGTGCTCCCTCTGCTGTTTCCTGAAGTCCACGATCATCTCCTTTGTTTTGTTGACGTTGACTGAGAGGTTATTTCACCTCACCACCTCCCTGTAGACCGTCTCGTCATTGTTGGTAATCAAGCCTACCACTGTATTGTCGTCTGCATACTTGATGATTGAGTGGGAAGCGTGCATGGCCACGCAGTCATGGGTGAACAGGGCGTACAGGAGAGGGCTGAGAACGCACCCTTGTGGGGCCCCAGTGTTGAGGATCAGCAGGGTGGAGATGTTGTTTTCTACCTTCACCACCTGGGGGCAGCCCGTCAGAAAGTCCAGGACCCAGTTGCACAGGGCGGTGTCGAGAACCAGTACTTAATCGATCCCGCTCCAGAGTACAGGCCTCGGTGTAACTCTCATTCCTTTGACAATAAACGCGAATCTAACCATCAACCCCTGGTGATGGCCAGGGGTTGACCATTGCTGAGTTTTTATACCAACACCTACCCCATAAGCATTCCTATCTCTTCTATAGATGTTTTATCCTTTGTATTGCTACTGCTGTATCAAAGGAATGTGTCTCAGAAATTGATAATATATTAATGTTATCTGATGTTAGTAAGTTATTGATTTTATTAACCTTATTTCTAAGGCTACATATATTAATATGGGATAGTTTCAGTCCTTTCTTGGGTAGCTTCTCAGAGATATGTAAAAGAATAAACAAAGCAAGAGAAAAAAAAAGAAAACATTCAGAAGTCCATTAATCTCTGTGTGTGTGTGTGTGTGTGTTGCGGGGTTGACGCTTCGAACTCATATGATTGGCTCTTTCATCCCTTCCAGGCTTTTGGGAGGGAGGGTGGACAATAAGCCTGTCATAGGGCATGTAAGCAATGTCCCCATGCGCTACGGCAGTTTCATAGCCGGGATAAGTTATTCTCTCATCTGGCGCACAGCTTCAGGATAGTTCTCATTGAGGAAGATGTACATTCCTCTCAAGTTATTGTCTCTTTTCAGAAGAGCTACAGTACTTTATCATGTTCAGGAACTTGACCACTATCGGCCTGGGCCTGTCACCTGGTAGGATTTCCAATCCTGTGGGCGTGCTCCAATTCAATCTTCCTGTGGTCCATCTTCAGTTTGTCCAAGATAATTTCTCTCACTTTGTCCTCAGACTCCGTCCAGGTCTCGTGGAGATTCTGCAATTCCGTCCACAACAATGGAGAACACCATTGTGTTATTTAGATAGTGCTGTCATATTAGTTTGTAGGCCATTCGGACGCTACAGACGTTTTTGTGAGAAGTCAGATTTTTCGGGATGTCTCCTGGTCTGACAAACAGGGCTGTAGCTCTGCCACTTTCCACCGCAGATGTGGAAGGCCAACACTGCGGATGCAGTGGAGACGCAGCCCATGCAAAAAACAGATCTTTATTTTTATAATCACCTACTTTTTCCCATATACGTTATTTGACTGGAGCATTTGTCCTCAAAATCCTTGCCCCGGGAGGGGATTCAAACTCACAGCCATCATATCTTGCCAAATCTGGGTTTACCGCCTTAATAGATTTTGCCAGTAATTTGTGATAGCAGTAAGGGGTAAATTACAGCTATTTGACATGACCACAAGCGTCTTAAACTTTTTTTTACGATATATGAACAAAACATAAATTTTTATATAATCCTCCTACATCTTTATGGCTGTGAAACCGCATACATGTGTATGAAACGGCTGGGCGAAAATAATGGATTTTGTCATATGCGAAAATGTCCCTTCTGAATTTTTTCTAATGCTAGTATTCTACACTACACTTTACAGACCTAGTGGAACAAAAGTTAACCTTGAATTTGGAAGTTTAAAACATCCCTCTGGTGGCCAAGTTGACCTATTTTAGGAAATTATTGGTGGATATAAATACTCACTGTCAGCTGGTGAGGTTAGCATAGGGCTAACGTGTGCCAGGTTATCTGATGGGACAAGCTACAATGTGGCATTCTATCACGTGCAACTACATCGACGATTGTAATTGGATGATGCACATTTGAGATGGAGGTCCAGGATAAACTGAAACTTTTTCTCATTTTCACAAGTATGACCCCACTGAGTCTCTTCACCTGTGACTGAGTGAGGTGAGGTGGTGTCTATGGAAACAAAACACTCAGCAAATTATGTTAAAGAAACATCTTCTTGGTAAAATGAAAGTGTGAGCTTGAATACAGCAGAGACTATTTGGCAGGGAGATAGAATGCCACCACAAAATTTGAATTACACACACACCATTTTTCTTCCAAATCGTATTAGTTACTTTAAATGCAATGGAGAAGCTTATAGGGCATTTATTCAAAAAAACATTATTTAATGTAGGTCAGAGAGGATAAGGAAAGGACTGTCAGTGGTGGTGACATGCGATGCACAGAGGGTTACTCTCCCAGCAGAGGAGAGAAGTGAGGAACATAGTTAGAGGAACATAGTTAGTCTATCTGGCCTGATCTCTGCCTGCAGCCAGACAGATAAAAGCCACACACATTCACTACGTATGCCATTTAGCAGATGCTTTGTCCAAAGCAATTTACAGTCAAGTATACATATACAGTGCCTTCAGAAAGTATTCCGACCTTGATTTTCTCCACATTTTGTTAGGTTACAGCCTTATTCTAAAATTGATTCAATATTTTTTTCCCCCATCAATACCCCATACTGACAAAGCAAAAACAGTTTAGACATTTACATAAGTATTCAGACCCTTTACTCAGTACTTTGTTGAAGCACTTTTGCAGCAATTACAGCCTTGAGTGTTCTTTGGAATGACACACCTGTATTTGGGGAGTTTCTCCCATTCTTCCGTGCCGATCCTCTCAAGCTCTGTCAGGTTGGATGGGGAGCGTGGCGCTGCAGAGCTATTTTCAGGTCTCTCCAGAGATGTTGGATCGGGTTCAAGTCCGGGCTCTGGCTGGGCCACTCAAGGACATTGAGACTTGTCCCGAAGCAACTTCTGTGTTCTTTCGGCTGTGTGTTTAGGGTTGTTGTCCTGTTAGGTGAACCTTCACCCCATTCTGAGGTCCTGAGCGCTCTGGAGCAGGTTTTCATCAAGGATCTCTCTTTGCCTCGATCCTGACTAGTCTCCCTGCTGCTGAAAAACATCCCCACAGCATGATGCTGCCACCACCATGCTTCACCGTAGGGAGGGTGCCAGGCTTCCTCCAGAGTTGAATCTTGGTTTCATCAGACCAGAGAATCTTGTTTCTCATGGTCTGAGAGTCTTTAGGTGACATTTCTACAAACTCCAAGCAGGCTGTCATGTGCCTTTTTCTGAGGCGTGGCTTCCGTCTGGCCAATCTACCATAAAGGCCTGATTGGTGGAGTGCTGCAGAGATGGTTGTCCTTCTGGAAGGTTCTCCCATCTCTGCAGAGGAACTTTAGAGCTCTGTCAGGGTGACCATTGGGTTCTTGGTCACCTCTCTGACCAAGGCCCTTCTCCCCCGATTGCTTAGTTCGGCCGGGTGGCCAGCTCTGGGAAGAGTCTCGGTGGTTCCAAACTTCTTCCATTTAAGAATGATGGAGGCCACTGTGTTCTTGGGGACCTTCAATACTGCAGACATTTTTTGGTACCCTTCCCCAGATCTGTGCCTCAACACAATCCTGTCTCAGAGCTCTCCGGACAATTCCTTGACTTCATGGCTTGGTTTTTGCACTGTCGTGTACTGTCAACTGTAGGACCTTATATAGACACGTGTGTGTGCCTTTCCAAATCATATCCAATCAATTGAATTTACAACAGGTGGACTCCAATGAAGTTGTCGAAACATCAAGGATTATCAATGGAAACAGGATGCACCTGAGCTCAATTTAGAGTCTCATTTAACTAATCCATTGCAGAGGCCTAGACTAAAAGCCAATTCATGCTTGATCTGAAAATGTGGTCGGAGCCTCCATGTGGAGGGGATAATGCATTTAACTTCTTTGGGACTGGGGGGCAGTATTGAGTAGCTTGGATAATAAGGTGCCCAGAGTAAACTGCCTGCTACTCAGGCCAAAAAGTTAGAAAATGCATATAATTAGTAGATTTGGATAGAAAAAAACTCTGAAGTTTCCAAAACTGTTTGAGTGATGTCTGTGAGTATAACAGAACTCATATGGTAGGCAAAAACCTGAGAAAAAATACAACCAGGAAGTGAGAAATCTGAGGTTTGTAGTTTTTCAAGTCATTGCCTATCGAATATACAGTTTCTGTGGGGTCATATTGCACTTCCTAAGGCTTCCACTAGATGTCAACAGTCTTTAGAACCTTGTTTGAGGCTTCTACTGTGAAGGAGGAGAGAATGAGAGCTGTTTCACCAGATGTCTGGCAGAGTGCCATGAGCTCAGTCTCGCGCACTCCCGTGAGAGTTAGCTGCGTTCCATTGCATTTCTAAAGACAAAGGAATTCTCCGGTTGAAACATTATTTAAGATTTATGATAAAAACATCCTAAAGATTGATTCTATACATCGTTTGACATGTTTCTATGAACTGTATTATGACTTTTCGTCTGAACTTTCGCCTGGACTTGCCCGCACCTCTTGAGTTTGGATTTGTGTACTAAACGCGAACAAAAAGGAGGTATTTGGACATAAATTATGGACTTTATCGAACAAAACAAACATTTATTGTGGAACTGGGATTCCTGGGAGTGCATTCTGATGAAGATCATCAAAGGTAAGTGAATATTTATAATGCTATTTCTGACTTTTGTGAAACCTCTCCTTCTTTGGAAAATGGCTGATTGTTTTTCTGTGACTTGGCGCTTACCAAACATAATCGCAAGGTGTGCTTTCGCCGTAAAGCGTTTTTGAAATCTGACACAGCGGTTGCATTAAGGAGAAGTTTATCTATATTTCCATGAATAACACTTGTATCTTTTATCAATGTTTATGATGAGTATTTCTGTAATTTGATGTGGCTCTCTGCACTTTCACTGGATGTTTGTTTGAGACAATGCATTTCTGACCATAACACACCAATTTCAAATTGGTTTTTGGACATAAAGATGAACTTTATTGAACAAAACACACATTTATTGTGTAACATGAAGTCCTGTGAGTGCCATCTGATGAAGATCATCAAAGGTTAGTGATTAATTTAATCGCTATTTCTGACTTTTGTGAGGGCTCTCCTTGGCTGGAAAATGGCTTTATGGTTTTCTGTGACTAGGTGCTGACCTAACATAATCGTTTGGTGTGCTTTCACCGTGAAGCCTATTTGAAATCACACACTGTGGCTGGATTTACAAGAAGTTTATCTTTAAAATGGTGTAAAATACTTGTATGTTTGAGGAATTTTAATTATGGAATTTCAGTTTTTTTTTTATTTGGCGCCGTGCAATTTCACTGGCTGTTGTACATATCCCAGAGAGCAATTAAGGAGCTTCCAGAAGCATGCGGAGGCCAAATCGAGTTCTGTACCACATCGCCATGCGTCGCATTGACATGATTGGTTGACGGTAGGTGGGGGAGGAAAGTCCTTGCTCCACAATGCGCAAAAAGTATGAATGACCTGACTTCTGCTGAGGTTATATCAACCTAAATGCTGCATGGCCAATGCAGACTACGGATTGACCATGCGCCCAGATGCACAATGCATTCTGTCCCGGATGTGCTCTCTCCCGCCAATTTGTGCACATTCATTATTTCATAACTTCCCTGTGTGAATTGTTTGCATTTGATTGTTAGTGTATATCAATTCCCCATTACATTTATCGTTAATTTCGATAATTTCTCATTGACAATGTTTGTTACTTTGACTATGGTAATTTATTAGAATGCAGTCAATGTTATTATTATAGTCTTCCCGTTCTCATTGTCGCAGTGGACACATTGTTTGCAGAGTGCACAACATATGCTACACTTGTGAGAAATACGTTTTGGTTTATTTCATTCCATTTATGAGTTTTGTCAATTTAGTCATTGTCTTTTGTTTGGAGTGCTCCTGTCAATGTTGAGTAAAGACGTGCACGCATAGAAATGGGCCTATAGGCTACCTGGCCTGCGCGCAAATGTAGGCATACAATGTGCTCATTTGGGGGATCTGATATAATTTCTGATTGACTTAGCACCACCACTAATTGACCTCTGGAGGTTATCAAAGTAATGTTTTCTTCACTTCAAACAGCGAGCAAACAAAGTCTGTTTTGACATCCATTGAGAAATAAAAAATTCCTCAATGTGTTTGAAAAAGCTTTCCAGCTCTCTCCCTTTTGATAACAACTCGGGCATGAAAGGGAAAAATGTCATATTCTCATTCAGTGGAAACATCATAAAATACGCCTCCCTGATTACTTCTTGGCAGTGCTTGACTTGGACTGAAATAGGTTCCAGTACTCATTTTGGGTGCTGGTACTGTATATATCTAGGTGCAGGAGTTCCACAATACTTTTAAGCTAATATTCTATAAGAGGAACAGGAGCTCAAGCAGTAGAAAATGTGAAGTGCTGGTACTCAGCTCCAGTGAGCTCCTGCTCAAGTCAAGCACTGCTTCTTATCCCTTGCGCAAATAGCCTACAGCTGTGTCTGTCCGGAGTTCACTGGAGTGGAAACTCTGAGGGCCCAGAATATTTTATAATGTTGTAAGCAAGCTTCAGGCTGGACCCAACTTAATAGTTGATACAATGTTTCAAGTTCGTCCCAGACACACGATGTGTAGTCAATGAGAATTATAGGATATTTGTTTTTATCAGGATATTTTCTACCTGCAGGCTTCAATGTCTTTATTTGTTGGATTTATGTAGGCTATTTTTACATAGTTGGCAATGGCAATCATTTTCATTTAGATTTCAATAGAATCTTGATTAACCACATGACAATAATTTTGAGATATGAAGACGTTATTATAAATGAAATGAAACAGTTTCACGAAAATGTGCATATGAAAAACATAACTGGCATGCAGATTTGTGGAATCAAATCAAATCAAATGGTATTGGTCACATACACCTGTTTAGCAAATGCTTGTGTTTCTAGCTCTGACAGTGCAGTAATATCGAACAATTTCACAACATATACCCAATACACACAAATCTAAGTAAAGGAATGGAATTAAGAATATATAACTATATGGACGAGCAATGTCAGAGCGGCATAGACTAAGATAGAATAGAATATTGTACATACATACGAGATTAAGAACAATTCTTATTTTCACACTGACGGCCAGACAACGCTGGGCCAATGGTGCGCCGCACTATGGGACTCCCAATCACGGCCAGTTGTGATACAGCCTGGAATCGAAACAGGGTGTCTGTACTGATGCCTCAAGCACTGAGATGCATTGCCTTAGACCGCTGCACCACTCGGGAACACTAGTCATTAAAGTGACTAGTTTTCCATTTATTAAAGTGGCCAGGGATTAAAAGTATATGTATATAGGCAGCATCCTCTTATGTGCTAGTGATGGCTATTTAACAGTCTGATGGCCTTGAGATAGAAGCTGTTTTTCAGTCTCTCGGTCCCAGCTTTGATGCACCTGTACTGACCTCGCCTTCTGGATGATAGCGGGGTAAACAGGCAGTGGCTCGGGTGGTTGTTGTCCTTGAAGATCTTTTTGGCCTCCCAGTGACATCGGTTGATCTATGTGTCCTGGACGGCAGGTAGTTTGCCCCCGGTTGTGGGTTGGGCAGACCGCACCACCCTCTGGAGATCCTTGCGGTTGCGGGTGGTGCAGTTGCCGTACCATGTGGTGATACAGCCCGACAGGATGCTCTCAATTGTGCATCTGTAAAAGTGTGAGGGTTTAAGGTGCCAAACCAAATTTCTTCAGCCTCCTGAGGTTGAAGAAGCGCTGTTTCGCCTTCTTCACCACACTGTCTGTGTGGGTGGACCATTTCAGTTTGTCAGTGATGTGTATGCTGAGGAACTTGAAGCTTTCCACCTTCTCCACTGCGGTGCCATCAATGTGGATGGGGGGTGCTCCCTCTGCTGTTTCCTGAAGTCACGATCATCTCCTTTGTTTTGTTGATGTTTGAGTGAGAGATTATTTTCCTGGCACCACACTTCCAGAGCCCACACCTCCCCTGTAGGCTGTCTCGTCATTGTTGGTAATCAAGCCTACTACTGTTGTGTAATCTGCAAACTTGATGATTGAGTTGGAGGCGTGTGTGGCCACACAGTCATGGGTAAACAGGGAGTACAGGAGGTGGCTGAGCAAGCATGAGGATCAGTAAAGTGGAGGTGTGTTTCTTACCTTCACCACCTGGGGGTGGCCCGTCAGGAAGTCCAGGACCCAGTTGCACAGGGCAGGGTTTAGACCCAGGGCCTCAAGCTTAATGTTGGTGTTGAATGCTGAGCTATAGTCAATGAACAGCATTCTTACATAGGTATTCCTCTTGTCCAGATGGGATAGGGCAGTATGCAGCCGATTGCATCGTCTGTGGATCTATTGGGGGGGGTAAGCAAATAGAAGTGGGTCCAGGGTGACAGTTAAGGTAGAGTTGAAATGATCCTTGACTAGTCTCTCATGATGACAGAAGTGAGTGCTACGAGGCAATAGTCATTTAGTTCAGTTACCTTTGCTTTCTTGGGTACAGGAACAATGGTGGCAATCTTGATGCATGTGGGGACAGCAGACTGTGACAGGGGGAGATTGAATATATCCATAAACACACCAGCCAGCTGGTCTGCGCATGCTCCGAGGACGCGGCTAGGGATGCCGTCTGGGCCGGCAGCCTTACAAGGGTTAACACGCTTAAATGTCTTACTCACGTCAGCCACAGCGAAGGAGAGCCCACAGTCGTTGGTAGCGGGCCGCGTCGGTGGCACTGTGTTATCCTCAAAGCGGGCGAAGAAGGTGTTTAGCTTGTCCGGAAGCAAGACGTCAGTGTCCA
Organism: Salvelinus sp. IW2-2015; assembly: GCF_002910315.2. Taxonomy (NCBI): domain Eukaryota; kingdom Metazoa; phylum Chordata; class Actinopteri; order Salmoniformes; family Salmonidae; genus Salvelinus; species Salvelinus sp. IW2-2015. The sequence goes on from NC_036872.1 coordinate 14,803,030, forward strand.
CGACATGGCTGGTTTTTCCTTTTGTAGTCCGTGATTGTCTGTAGACCCTGCCACATACGTCTCGTGTCTGAGCTGTTGAATTGCAACACCACTTTGTCTCTATACTGACGTTTTGCCTATTTTATTGCCTTGCGGAGGGAATAACTACACTGTTTGTAGTCTGGCATATTCCCAGTCACCTAGCCATGATTAAATCCGGTGGTTCACGCTATCAGTGTTGCATGAATGCTGCCATCCATCCAAGGTTTCTGGTTATGGTAGGTTTTAATAGTCACAGTGGGTACAACATCTCCTATACACTTCCTGATAAACTCAGTTACCGTATCAGTATATTCATCAATGTTATTCTCGGAAGCTACCCGGAACATATCCCAGTCAGTGTGATCAACACAATCTTGAAGCGTGGATTCCAATTGGTCAGACCAGCGTTGAATAGTCCTTAGCATGGGTACTTCCTGTTTCAGTTTCTGCCTATAGGAAGGGAGGAGAAAAATGGAGTCGTGGTCAGATTTTCTGAAAGGAGGGCAGGGGAGGGCCTTGTATGCATCCCGGAAGTTGGAGTAGCAGTGGTCGAGTGTATTAGCAGCGCGAGTACTACAGTCGATGTGTTGATAGAACTTCGGCAGCCTTTTTCTCAAAAATCTCCAGCTACAATAAATGCAGTTTCAGGATATGTGGTTTCCAGTTTGCATAAAGTCCAATGAAGATCTTTGAGGGCCGTCGTGATATCGGCTTGAGGGGGGATATACTGGCTGTGACTATAACCGAAGGGAATTCTCCTGGGAGATAATACGGTCGGCATTTGATGGTGAGGTATTCTAGATCGGGTGAAGAAAAAGACTTGAGTTCCTGTATATTATCACAATCACATCACGAGTCGTTAATCATGAAACATACACCCCATTCTTCTTCTTGGAGAGATATTTATGCCTGTCTGCGTGATGAACTGAGAACCCAGCTGGCTGGACGGACTCAGACAGTATATTCCGAGTGAGCCATGTTTCCGTAAACAGAGTATGTTACAATCCCTGATATCGCTCTGGAAAGAAATCCTTGCCCTGAGCTCATCAACTTTATTATCCAGAGACTGAACATTAGCGAATAATATACTCGGAAGCGGTGGGTGGTCGGACTAGAAGACCACTCCGAGTACCTCTCATCCGCCGGCTGTGTTTTGGGTTGGCCTCTGGAATCAGTTCAATTGCCCTGGGGGGTGCGAACAACGGATCCACTTCGGGAAAATCGTATTCCTGGTCATAATGCTGGTAGTACTGGTGAGTTACCGCCGCTCTGATATCCAATAGATCTTCCCGGCTATATGTAATTACACAAAATAAATCTGGGATAATAATGTGAGAAATAATATATATAAAAAAGAAAAATACTGCAAGGTTTCCTAAGAGCTAGAAACATGGCAGCCCTCTCTGTCGGTGCCATTTTCACAATGGCAACATTTCCACATGAGAAAGGTTACCGACTCCTCATGTAGCCTATTACCGGCAACTTCAGGAGAGTAATGGCAGAATTTACGAAAGCCAGCAGGAGTGGGAGGAGAATAGATGGATCAGGTTAAGATTAGGGGGATTATCTAGATCTCTGGCGCTCGCTTGAGGCATTTGTCTTATTTCATCAAACCGTAAGCTTAAAGCATCAGACAAGCTCAATGCATATAGTTGATTTTATTAAAACACTTAAGGTGTGTCTATATATCGAAAAATACACGTTTAAACATTTTGACCAATCGAACAGACGACTTTCGGTTGACCAAGATTTTTTGGGGTCGGGTACAGCCCTAATATTGTAGAACACCTGATGAAACTAACACTGTAAACATTGATCAGTGTTTTTACCTTATTTTTGCTGGTTGAAATATACAATCTACACAGGACCTTATAATCGGCAGGTTTGCATGGGGGGAGTTTCGGCTTGCCAGGTGACATCACCAGGCGTCAAATTGATTAATATACCAATAACAAAGAGTTCCAAACCTTTTTGCCAAAAAAGGCTTGTTTTCAGTTTCCCCCTCCCCACTCAGACCACTCCCAGACAGTCCTTACACAATTCTTTGCTTAAGGAATATGTTTTTTGCCCCCAATTTTTTTTGGTTCATTTTAATGGACAACTATTACAGTAGGGTAATACATTTTGATCCAGAAATGATTTTATTGATAAAAAATGGCTGCGTTGGACCTTTAAGTGGGGGGGGGGGGGGTAATTAAATGGAATACACCCCCCTCTACCCATGGCTGAAGCTGCAGAACCATCCCTTTTAGAATCAATAGAAACATAGAGCAGATAGTGATTATGTGGGCTCCCACAAAATATGTCCTTGGGCTTTTCACACATCACATTGCACACCATGATGACTCTTTCTTTTAAGATCCCTAACTGCAGATTATAGCATACAAATCTATTTTTCCATTTCTGTATGCTTTTCTGAATCTATTCACTGATACGCTACACAGTGGTGACAGAATGCACTTGACATTCAAAGGAAATGGAAAACAATGTTAGAATTCTCAATTTTTTTCAAATTAGGTTAATTGGTAGTGAGAACTCATGAAATGCACTTTACTTAAAATCTACAAGGATAAACTATTTGAGGTATATGTAGCCTGGAGACATACCGTACATTCTGGTAATCTAGTCCTAACATCAATGAATGGAAATGTTATGGTACTTTCTGTGTCTCAATGTACAACATATATTTCCCTGCATGGTGGTATTTTTGAAAATATTCTAGGAAAATGAACAGAAGTATATTAGGATGAGCAACCTGATAATTGTTTTCTTAATTGACAGACTCTCTTGGAGCTGTTATAAGGAGCTGGACTCCATATGCTTCAAAATGGTATTTGTAATATCAATATCTAAAGAAGACACCAGTTTCTTTGCCCCCCTCCTCCCACCACCCACCCCAGAGGAAGATAGTTGATTTTGTTACCCAATCTATTTAGCAGATTAATTAATTTAATGACCAGTATGTGCTTGCTCTTTGAGTCAGAAAACATTTCTGTCAACTCTGAACATAGATTCAGAAAAAGTCTAAATTGATTAATAAATGGCCATAAAAGTCCTTGTTTTACCAGATTTTGCAATTCCCTAATCAAAATGCTCTGCCATTAGTGCTAATGCTTAATTTTGTGATTCAACATGCTTTTCATGGACATCTAAGGTGATCTTGAATCAATTAACACAATCAGCAAAATAATGAAATTAGAGCTGAACAAAGGCCACCATGACATTATTATGGATTAGAGATTGTAATTAATTATAAGAATATTGCTTTGATCAGAGACGAGGGGAAAAAACGGTCTGCAGCAGGGAAATACAACACTATGATGATTGAATAAGTTGACCCATTAATTAGTTCTCTCTACTGAATAGAATATATGATCATGATTTAATTCAGTCGTACCGCACATAATTAATTAACTTGAATGCATGAACATATGGAGATGTGTTAAGATCCATTCCTTACACTCTTAGAAAAGGTGTTTTATAGAATCTCAAAGGATTCTTCAGCTGTCCTTATAGGAGAACCCTTTTTGGTTCTAGGTAGAACCCTTTCCAGAGGGCTCTACATGGAACCCAAAAGGGTTCTCCTGGAAACCAAAAAGGGTTCTCCTATGGGGACAGCTGAAGAACCCTTTTGGAACCCTTTTTTACTAAGAGTGTACAGCTCTATTGTTATTAGTGTTTATTTATTTATTTTATTTTTGGCATCAAGAGTCTGACCTCCATTAACTTCCCACAGAGAACATTTATACCTGTGAGGTGTCACACACTGTTCAGCTTTCAATTAGCATATTCACAAATAGAAGAAGAGTTACATTTAGTCAACATCAGAAGAAGAATTAAAACACAGGCCATGTTAGTAAGTAGTGATCTTATCTGCGCAGTCTGGGCGAGGGCCATATTAAACAACAGCATTGCATTTTGCAAGTGTCTTTACAGGTGATAAGTGGCCCTATGAATCTGCATGCAGTGTGGTGGGTGAGTGACTGAACCAGGGGGCTAAGTGGGCAGGGCCCTGCTCAGCCCAGTGAATGAGTGGTACAGTACAGTATTTCTCTCCAGACAGACGGTGGAACTTTGGCAAGACTGTTTGTTAACAGGACATGTGTCACCTGCTGGCTGGGCCACAGGTGATCCAATCGTCCGGCTAATAAAAACTTAAGACCTTAATGGGCTAAGTTCCAATAGGCAAGCTCAGCAGAAAAGGTGTTGGGTTTTGTCAACTAGTAGAGCCTCCCGTGCTGCCTTATTGAAACCGTGAGGAGAATTGCTATCAGTAGAACTATCTGCTGCATGCTCAAATGGGCTGTGTTTTTGTCCCTTTCCACTGAACACATTTATCATTGTGCTCATGAGCTCACACAAAGAAATTACACTGGCGCACTGGGCAATTGGGCAGCTGTAAAATCAGACACACAATAATCAAACTGATCCATGCCTCTGGTAATGGCTCTATTGGCTATTGGAATTGTAGGGAGGAAAGATATTTCATTTATGCCATCTGCAATTTGTGATTCGTTTTGCATGTTGTGAACCTACACACAAACACAACTGCCATTTGGTAGATCTCACAACAAATCCCTCAGTATCTAAAGATCAGCTTGTCAACCTATCAATCTAACCATCTCATGTACGGCCTTCAGTGCCATATGAATCCACCTCAGGTTTGGATATTTTCTCATCTCAACCATCTGATCTCTGGGGTGCTTACATCTCAATTTCATATGAAATAATAGCTTCATCAGAATGTGGCCAGCTATGAATAATACAGATGTTTGATTGTCACATACTCTGGATAGGTGCAGTGAAATGTGTTGTTTTCAAGGGTCAACCATAGTGTTACATCAAACCCTAGAACAAATTCCACCCATTTTTTTCAACTTGTCGGCTGAGCTATTCAAACCAGCGACCTTTCAGTTACTGGCCCAATGCTCGCTAGGCTACCTGCCACCATGGCCATTATATGAAGCGGCATTCACTTGGGTTTTCATCACACAACTATCATGCACTCCAACTGAAATAGCGTCTGATTTCATAGCTGTTTATAGTAGATGATTATGGCGCTCAAATGACATTACCCCATTATGGGCCTGGAGTAAGTTTCAGGCTTCTGGGACAGATCAGAATGTTTTAACATTAGCTGTTGGATAGGAACTCACTTACTTGGCCTTTTTAACACCATAAGCAAGGTTGTGTATTCTCACACAGGCATTGGTTACTGTTGTCCATTATTCTACACAGAAGCACTTAACCATCTAACTCTGTACTTATCGTCCTAATGGAAATATTGTTCTGTTGTGTCCTCTCTCTAGTTACAAAGAGAGAGAGAGGGGGGGATGAATAAAGTAAAGGAATCAGCCTTGTTACAGTCTGGTCTCTTGTGCAGTAAGCACACAAACTATAACAGAGAGAGACCTTCCTTCCTCTATAAACCCTGAGCAGACAGTAAATATGGGTCCAGTTTAAAGCAGTGCACAGTGTCAGGCTCAGGCCACAGTAAAAGTCACTCACCTTCCTTTACCCTGGCCTTGGATGGCCATACTGATACTCATACTGAGCACACTGCTGTTGACCAGATACATCCAAGGGAGCTCTGGAGTGTAGAGAATTGAGACAATATCTCCTTTGGATCTCTGATCTGAGCTGCACCACTAAAGAGTTGAGCTGCACCACCACCACAGGGTTCAGGACACAAACTTCAGGACCCTATCTTTCAAAGATAATTTGTAAAAATCCAAATAACTTCACAGATCTTCAGTGTAAAGGGTTTAAACACGTTTTCCATGCTTGTTCAATGAACCATAAACAACTAATGAACATGCACCTGTGGAACGGTCGTTAAGACACTAACAGCTTACAGACGGCAGGCAATTAAGGTCACAGTTATGAAAACCAGTAACTGGAAAGTCGCAATATTGAATCCCCGAGCCAACAAGGTAAAAAATCTGTCAATGTCCCCTTGAGCAAGGCGCTTAACCCTAATTGCTCCAGGGTCGCTGTTGATAATGGCAGACCCTGGCTGTGACCCCTCTCTCAGGGTAGTTGGTATATGCCAAAAAATAAAATTGCAATTCACACGTGTATAATACATAGTTTTACATCTGTGAAATTGGACAAATATAAGCACCCACCAAATTATTATAATAAAAGTGACTAAGAAAAAACCTTACCTAAAGCCTGGAGAGAGGTTTAGAGAAATATCTAGGGTATGCCTTTGGAATAGTGTTTGGAATAAAAGGACAGAGACTACAACCAACACAACTGTAGAGCAATGTTACTGAGGCATTCTGGGTCATGATGTTGTATAATCAGAGGTAAAAACCTGTCCAGGAAATCCTTTCGAAATCAAATTAAATCACTTAACAATTCATCATTTAACATATCTCCTCTCACAAGAGGTGAAACAAGTAATCTGCCCACTCACCTGCCAAGCATTCTAACACACTCAACTCTGAAGCTTTAGAAAAGACCTGGCATCTCTGCAGGTCCCTACTTCCACCCCCCATTCCCCTCCTCTGAGCAGCATCTGAGTCATAGCATCCTGCACCTGCTGATTTGTCAGGCCACGCTGCAAACATTAGTTCACTGTTGTCCATCAGCACACATAATGAAGCATAATAGCAGATAATGTGCTCACTGATGCAATGCCTTTTAAAGATGAGGCAAATTGATTCCCCTAAGTAGTTCATGCTATTGGCATTCAGAGTGTGCACCCGCTCCCGAGTACACTCACACACACACACACACACACACACACATACATATACACACACTTCCCAATTTCTCCCACAGCTGACAGCTCCAAGTTTAATTTAAATCCGTTTTCAGACCAATGTTTTGTAGACTGTTCTTGGTGGGAGGCAAATGATTAAAACAAATTACAAAGGGAGAAGCAAGATTATTTATCTGGCATTACAAGTATACACAGACACAAACAAATAAACATACTGTATACACCAACACTTGCAAACACACAGCTGTGCACTGCCACAGACACACACAAGTGCACGCAGACACGCACGGACACAAACACGGCCTCAGTCTAGAAAAATCAGAGACCTTACATGAAGGAAGCATGAAATCAAAAGCTGTTATTCCATCATTGTATTGATGCTAATATTGACTCAGTGCCCTGTGTTCAATCTGCCCTTCTGAAGGCACTGCTGTCTCTGTTGTCAGAGGTCATGCTAAAGACCTCTAATGACAGCTTTCTGATCACACAGAGGTAGTTTCAAAAGAACTTCTAAGACCTGAGCCTCACTTCATAATGTCTCAGCGTATTGAGTGTCATCATGAAACACTGCATTGTGTTATTGAGCTACCTTCAAGCTAATGCATCTCTCGCTGTTTTACATATGGACTCTACACTTGTTTGGATGAGGAGGCTATTTAGATCATTAGACAGGGACATAGTAACCATCAGGTTTTAAGAGGCTTCCCTCCTCCAATAGCAAGTCACTGTGTGACTCCCATCAATCTATGCCAAAATGCAAGCTATGTGGCGAATCCATTGACATTGATCAACAGTACATAGGCTACAAAGATAGTGTGGTCGGCGGTAAGCATGCTGTGTGATTGAATTGTTTGTAAGTAGGGCACCTTCCTTTAGTGAACCTTTCTTTATGATACTACATGTCCTGGGGAAAATATCATTTTAAGTCAGTATTCTAGCTTTTGTGGTAATCCGATTTGCATATAAACCATCTAATACAGAGGGATGATAAATTAGGAATGACTTATAACCACACTAATTATAGTCTTACAATGATTGCTGAAAACATATTGGGCTCTATTTTCGGCTGGCGTTAAGACAGCACAATTGTCAAACCCATTTTAAATAGAAATTTTGTCTGTTAAAGCCGACGCTCTTCTATTTTCAAACCCTAGCGCCAGGATTGGTAATGTACCTGTTTATATGAGCTTGCTTGGACTGAGGTGGGAGGGGTGGCAGTATCTGAGGTGTGTCCTTAAAAACGTGCAAAGTGACAATTTCAGTATGTTCTGGTGGGGATATTTAACGTCTATGGGATCGGTGTTTCCCCCACGGGACGGTTGAGCTAACGTAGGCCTCAGGACGACCTGGCATGATGACTCCTTGCTGTCCCCAGTCCACCTGGCTGTGCTCCAGTTTCAACTGTTCTGCCTGCGGCTTTGGAACCCTGACCTGTTCACCGGACGTGCTACCTGTCCCAGACCTGCTGTTTTCAACTCTCTAGAGACAGCAGGAGAGGTAGAGATACTCTGAATGATCGGCTATGAAAAGCCAACTGACATTTACTCCTGAGGTGCTGACCTGTTGCACCCTCGACAACCACTGTGATTATTATTATTTGACCATGCTGGTCATTTATGAACATTTGAACATCTTGGCCATGTTCTGTTATTATCTTCACCCGGCACAGCCAGAAGAGGACTGGCCACCCCTCATAGCCTGGTTCCTCTCTAGGTTTCTTCCTAGGTTCTGGCCTTTCTAGGGAGTTTTTCCTAGCCACTGTGCTTCTACACTTGCATTGCTTGCTGTTTGGTGTTTTAGGCTGGGTTTCTGTACAGCACTTTGAGATATCAGCTGATGTAAGAAGGGCTATATAAATAAATTTGATTTGATTAATGTGAATAGCATGAGGTTGTAGGTAACAACATTTTTCCCAGGACATAGACATATCTGATATGGGCAGAAAGCTTAAATTCTTCTTAATCTAACTGCACTGCCCAATTTACAGTAGCTATTACAGTGAAATAATAGCATGCTATTGTTTGAGGAGAGTGCATAATTATGAACTTGAAAATGTATTAATAAACCAATTAGGCACATTTGGGCAGTCTTGATACAACATTTTGAACAGACATGCAATGGTTCATAAAATGCCATTTTTTTTCTTTATATTATATTTTACCAGATCTAATGTGTTATATTCTCCTACATTAATTTCACATTTCCACAAACTTCAAAGTGTTTCCTTTCAAATGGTATCAAGAATATGCATATCCTTGCTTCAGGTCCTGAGCTACAGGCAGTTAGATTTGGGTATGTCATTTTGGGCGAAAATTGAAAAAAAGGGTTGGATCCTTTTAAGACCAACCAAAAGCTGGTCTTAGTGTTAATTTAACCCTTGTGTGGTGTTCATGTTTTTGTTATTCACACAATGTTCGCGGGTCTGATGAACCCACAACATTATTGGGTTTTTAAAACAATACAACCATAACAATTTCCGTAAAAATATTTAATACTTAGATGTTGACATATCAATTACAAACAATATAGACAACATACATGGTTAATATTTGTAAGGAAACATTTTACATCCAGCATTTTATGGAAATGATAATGAGTCCCATTGAACACACATTAAGGCCGGTCTACACACCACATGAGGGACAGAGTTGTACTGTGCGTGTGTTGCAAATGTATTTCTTGCACTTTTTGTCCTTCTTGGGTCCACACACATCACACTGCTTCTTCTTGTTGCTACCGACTGCAATCTAGAATAATGAAAACACTTAGTTCAGGAATTTAACATCTCACTCTCTCACATATCTAGTTACAGCAGGCCAAGGTAGGAGAGTCAGACACACACATGCAACATCACTCACACGTACTTCTGGTATTGGAGTTGTTGGTTCTGTGGGTCGGGCAGATGGGGCACCAGCATCCTCCTCCTGAATCCTCACAATAGCAGCAGAAGCTGGGGTCCTTGGAATATCTTACCTCCTCTGGATTTGAGGTCTTACCAATGCCTTGCCCAGCTCCTCGAGAAAGAGTCATCTCCTCTGGAGATTCCCTCTGTTCCAATCTGGGTTCAACGCCATCCAGATGACAAACACGTTGTACGCCGAGATGTCCAAGCTGTTGAAGAATATCACAAGTGACCAGTGTAGGGTTCTTCTTTTGCAGCTGTAGCCAGTCACCAGCTTGTCTAAAATGTCCACCCCTCCTTTTGTGGCAATGTAATCCATTAGGATTCCTGGTTTTTGATGTTCCTGGCCATAGATTCTCCCATCCCTATGCAGCGTGAGTACCATATTTTTGCCTTTCTTTGTCAAGTAGGACACTAGGGACGTGTCAGCCGTGAACACAAACTTAGAGGAATTGATAGGCCTGTTCTGTGTATTTGACAGCTAAGGTGGGCGCTCTGTCTTGTTTTTTTCATACTGTTCCTACCATCATCAGCTTCCTCTTGAGGAGCTCCAGTCCCAGCTTGTGCGAAGTAAAAAAGTTATCGCATGTGATGTTGTGGCCATGGAGTCCCTGTGTCATGTCCAGGACAACCTGCATCCCTTTGTTCTTCTCAGGGGCTCCTCCATCTGGCTTGCCCGTATACACTTGCAAGATCCACGCATATGACGAAGCAGCATCACAGGCAGCCCAGATCTTGATTCCATATTTTGCGGGTTTAGACGGTATGTACTGCCTGAAGGGGCAGCGGTCCCAAAATGGCATAAGCTACTCATAAACAGTAACGTTGGGCCCAGGGTTGTAAAACAGGGGAAGGAGGTCCACCCACACTGACCTGATTGCAGCTAGCTTGTGTCTCTGCCTGAAGGGGCAGCGGTCCCAAAATGCCATTTTGGGACCAGTCTAGGTTATCGAAGCTGATAATCCTGGAAAATGTGGAAGTTTTCCAGAGACATTGCTGCACTGAAAAGTTCTCTGCCAGTTTCTGCATCCCACAGGGATTCTGTGGATTCCTCATTGGATCTGAAAACACCAGCAAGGATAAGAACCCAAAAGTATGCATGTAAATGAGTTTGGCCCATCTACTTCCATCCCTCTCCAAAAACACACCTCCCTCCAAATGAATGCAGTCCAGAATAATTTTCTGTATGGTGTATGTGATGAACAGTTCAAAAGAAGACTTTATGTCCTAAAAACATGAGAAACCACCATCCGCGTCGGCCCTGGTTGCGTCCTTATCACATTGGCAGCCATGTGGGGTGGCTCAGTCCTTGAGCAAGAAGACCATTCATTTTCACAAATTTTTTTACATCCATATTTCTCCTCCTGCAGGCTGCTGATGAGCTGGTTGCTGATGGGCTGGTCCTGGGGCTGGATGAGGGTCAATCTCATCCTCTTCTTCCAACTGACTGTCAGACTCCCAATTGACAGATTAAATTCTTAATCTTCCAAAGTGGAAGACACTCCTTCCACACTAGCTTCTCTCTCTGCAAAAAAAAATCTATGGGCCTCTGAGCAGAGATGATTTTTGCCATACTGATTGATTGTGGTTAGGAGCCACACATACAAAGCTATTTATTTGTTGTGTCCATCCACCAAATTTGCACCTGGCTGGGGTAGTTTGGGAAAATACAGAATTTTTTACAATGTATCGAAATAATGTATTGTAATAACATTGTGCAGGTTCCCGCAAGACATTGCATAGTTTCACACACCACAAAGGGTAGAGAGTGCGAGACAGGCAGGGAGACAGACAGGTTTTTGGTGCTATGTTGAGACAGCAGGCCCAGGGAGGAGGAAAAGACAGAGTGAAAGCACATAGCAAATCTTTGTTTAATTTTTACTTGTTTTCACCTACACACACACTTTTCCACACTTTTATTACCCGTGGGTCCAGTGGACCCGAACACCACATATGTAATATTAATGTGTAGGGGGGTGCACAGTGTGTACTCAATGAAAATGTGTTATTTTACATGTTCTTCACAGAAATGAGCTAAGGCCAATGAGTCTCAGGTTGAAAAAATAATTCATTGTATAATTTTTATTTTAGTAAACACTGAAAATGGGTCCCACAGACCCAAACACCACATAGGGGTTAATGTTCTTTCCTGTAAAAATTGTTTGTTTTCCGTTTCGATTGATTACAAAACAAGCCCTTAGTAAGCTACCCTTACCCTACTATAACAAAAGCTGGTTCAACAGAAATGTGGCTGGTGTCTCTCTTATACTTATATTGGTCTATTCGTGGGGTCTACCCATCATGCTTTTTCATTATTCACAACTCACATAGGCCTACAGTACCTGCAGTGCATACTCCATTCGGCTCGTATCCATCCCCATTTCCAAAGAGCGTGTCAGATTTACCATTGTGTTAGGTTTGTTAAAATAGATCCCTGTATGTTAATGACTTCTTGTTATGTATTACTTGAACATTTCTGTTAATTGTCCTTCAAATCTTGGATGCTAGGTCTATTCCTATCCTTTTTCCGTAATATTGTTCTTTGAAAAGCAGACGAATAGGCCGGGTTGCAGGAATCCAATACTCATAAACAAGATAAAATGGCATAATTGGACTTGATAGGGCAATCAGTTATGTATTGACATTCTGTTAGTACCCACTCATCAACTTAGCACAGCAGGAAAATATCAACAGAGAATCAACACAGAAGAACAAACAATAATCAGGCTTAATCCTGTGTAATCCTATTCAGTCCAGGTGGATCATTATGGCGTACAGCAATGTTCTCTGATTCCAAAACTTGTTCGAACCCTGTTTAGATACCTTATAGTATTTGCCAATGGGAATTGCAAATCTCAACACTGACTCATGTTAGCAGCGTTGCATCAATAGCTACTAACACCGAGAGGAACATTCTCCTTTGTATTTAAATAAGAGGGGAATTTCCAATCATACAAAAATATATCTATACTATGGTAACGCATTCTTCCTCTGAGAGACTGGAAACTGATGAGATTGGATCTGTGTCACCCTCTGCTAGTGAGTAGTTTGTCATTCAGTGGTTAGTGAGGAGGCCTTTGTGATGAGTCTGGTGGAGGGGGTTGTTCCATCTAATACATGTAACACATCATACTTGGACGTCAAGAAATTCCAGTAGAAATTCAATAAAATCTAAGCCAACAAACCAAGGTAGAGGGGTGGACTTGGATGTTGCTTCCAAACAATAGATTGTCTAGTTTGATAAATTCGAGGAAATCTTCACCAAAAAAACAAGGAAGAAAGGTGGACATTTCTTCAAAGGAATAAATTGTCTAGTTTTATCACTTTTCACTTCAGTAATTAAGTGAATGTCACAAAGTTTGTGCAATCACTTCACAATCCTTATTAGATTCTCTCAATCTGTTTCTTTATGTTTCCAGTCTTAATTAACTTGTAAGTATACAAAAAAGAGTATACTTATAATCTTTACCACTTCTGAGTTTTTAATCACTCATGGAGCTTGGCCAGATCCGAACTTGCCTTCTCTTCCAATCACACTAGACATGTTGTCACAAGATGGAAATATCAAAGTTGGTCCAGAAAAAATGTGCCAATCAAACAACCCATTGGCTATGATTGGACATAAAAAATGAGTTCTCATTACTGCTTTCTGTCGCAGCAAGTGTCTCTGAGTAAACATGGAGTTGAGGGAGGTGAAGATTGAGAGTGGGACTCGCAGCCGAAGTTGTTTACAGTACCACTGACAGACTGTAATTATATTTAGCTTGACCTGTATACTGCTGAATTAAGTGGCTCAGAGTAGGTTACTGTTACTGTGAAGAGATGTTTAATCATGTTCTTCTCATTCTGGATACATAATATGTATTTCTTCTACTGCATTGGTAAGTGACAATTGGAAGAAAGATGGATGTTGGCACAAACTTATGAATTATAATGTGCATAACAATTCTAATATATATTATATAACATATGACATATAATATATTATATGCCATCATAGAAGTTTGACAAAGTATATTGGTTCTTAGGGCTGTCAAATAATTCAAATAATTAATCACGTTTATGACATTAGTTAATAGCATTTCATCTCATTCATCTCTTTTCAATTTTGCTCAAATTTGGCACAAAACAAATCTTAACAAAAGCAGTGTATTGAGTTATAGGCATACTATGTTTTGTTTGTAAGGGAAAGAAACACAACATCGTCTGTATCATAATGTTTTTAATGGCATTTTCACCATAAACAACACAAAAGTCACTGTAACATACAGCTATTAATGCTAACAATGTTTTTATTTTCTTATTTAACTTGGCAAGTCAGTTAAGAACAAATTCTTATTTACAATGACGGCCTACCCCGGCCAAACCCTAACGACACTGGGCCAATTGTGCGCCGGAAGCCCACTCGGAGCCCCTAAGTAGACCTACTCCCTCTTATCAATGTTCTTGAAGTTTAACACTTGCCACACACACACACACACACACATACACACTCATACATGCACACACACCCACACTTAAGTACTGTTAAAGCTTCAGGCATTCTAAATGAGTATTCTCCCAATTTCTGATTGAAAGGTTGGACTATAAGAAAAAAGAAATGGCTCTATGGATACAAAGAACAAAGAGCTTTTAAATCTGTCCAACAAGGACGGATACAAATGTACAGAATGGTTACCTGGAGGAAAATGGGGGAGGGTCATGCTTTTTCAATTTCAGTCAAGGGGAGAGTTTAGAATTTTTTTAATTTAGTCCAGGGGGGGTCATGTAATTTGTAATTGATAACATTTCTATATTTCTCAGTGTTTTAGAATGAGTTGTTTATTATGCAAAACGGAGTATACAAAACATTAAGAACTCTTTCCATGACATAGACTGACCAGGTGAATCCAGGTGAAAGCTATGATCCCTTATTGATGTGACTTGTTAAATCCACTTCAATCAGTGTAGATGAAAGGGAGGGGACAGGTTAAAGAAGGATTTCTAAGCCTTGAGACAATTGGAGGGGTGCAACTCAATATTAGGAAGGTGCTCCTAATGTTTGGTATACTCAGTGTATATCGATGTGTGCCCAGTGCCACTCATCTTCTCTGATTCTCTGCTGGGCGCGCAATATCAAGGGCTTCTACAGGCTATTTAGTGTGGTCTCAATCAAATTATCCATTGTCTATAGGCCATAGGCTATGAAGTGTATGCTTGGAGAAGCCCAGAGCAAAGTTAGATTTCTAAGATAGCTGCTGGGATGGTGTAAATAAAACTAGGCTGCATTACACACCGCAATGGATATTCCATTGTGTACTGCCTAACCAATGGCTATGCTGTGTAGGGCTATGGTGGCAGTTCAGGAGGTTTCTTCCCAATTTTTGTTGTTGATTAGGCCTAATCCAAAAAAGGCACTATCTTGCGTGCGGACTAGTCTATATCCTATGTTATTTTCAGTTCAAGAAGGAGAGCGTGAAGATGAGAAGGAGGACCAGAGGTCAACTTTGATAGCTTGCTACTACTATCATTTATTTTAATTAAAACAATGTGTTTCTTGCCCATGATGTATTTATCAGAGTTATTGACCTCACAATAAGCCAGATTTGAGTAAGCTACATTGTGGTGCAGAAACCTGAAGCAGCAGTTGAAGCACAATCAATCAGAAGTGGACAGCTCATGGGGCAGACAGCAGGCAAATTCGAGTAGGCATAATTAATTTAACCTGTCTTCATTTTAATTAGACTTTACTAAAAACAAGAGAGCCTTGTGTTGGAGCCTATTTATTCCTATTTAAGAAATAAGAGGTAGGCCTACCACTTTTGACGGACAAAATTAGGCTCTAGTCTGCTATATCCATAGATGTGTCAGTCAATTCCTCCACCCACCATGCAATCTTTAAATACTCTTCCTCTGTATCAATGAAGGGCTGTTAAGTTACAACCAAGATTTCAATTGAGGGGGTATGAGAGGGTATGCCATAGGTCTAACTTTTATTAAAGAAAATGGTAAAAAAGCACACCCTTGTTAGTTTAAGATTTTGAAGAAAATAAAACGGATCAGATTATATAAAGTTATCTATATCAGCGTTTCGGTCCGCAATGCTTTATGCTAGAAACAAGCTGTTAGATGCATATGGGGATAGCATTGTTTCATTTCTTTGAGGCTGCCTTTGCTTGGGAGGTAATCTAATTCTATCACCATCAATTGATTTAAGCTATTCACTTTTTGTACAATAGAAGATGTTTAAATCCAGACAGCTTTCAAGGAAACACTTGTGACCTTCTCTTGTTGGCCACAGAAGAAGAGAAGCAAGCAGTTAAAGCTTGCATTTTTCTGCATCGGTAGACCTACTCTGTCTGGGATGGAAATGTAGGCTTCACTTTTGAAAGTACCATGCTCAGATTCCCAATGAAGTCTCAAATGAAATGATTTGCAAACAGGGTCAGTTTTGTTGCAAATAAGACATGCTGATTTGGCATTGGAGAAATATGATAAGATTAACAAATAGGCCTATCTCTTTGTCCATTCTTAGCCTGGCATTTTTGTAATTTGTGTGGTATTAAAAACATACTCTGCTAATATTTAAAATTATGTAGAACTGCATTAAATGTTTATAAGGCTACTTTTTCTCGGACCTGCAAATACGATAATAGATGAATGAAATGTTTTTACTATATAGGAGATCTTTCCATCCCTACTCTTGTCCATGGTGGGCTGCAAAACCACAAAACTCCCATGTTGCCATGTAATATTACAGGATGAAGAACAGTTTCTAAAACTGCATATCTAAGTCTCTGGTCTGTCCAAAAAGTGAAGGTAAACGGTAGACATGTTCGCTGCTATCCACCTTGTCACTTGGTAAATATATTTTGCTGTAAGGATGGCCATCCATTTTCATTTCAGAGAGGTCCGATTTTCTCAATGTAAACCTTATTATAAATAAAGTTCACTCCCTTATGAATTCCACAGAAGACAATAACAACAGATCAGCCTGTTCATATAAAATATAATATAGCCTAGGCTACTTATACATGTTATTCAGTATTAACTAGTCACAAGCTACTACTACTAGAATTGGGATCATTTGCTTAAATATTTTGACCTGAGAACTACAACAAAGTAGCTAAATGGAATGGATGTCCTGATTACAATCATTGTGGGAAGTTACTTGAATCAAGAGGCATTGAGCCATGGCATTGTGAACATAATTTTTTTCTTTAGCTAGCTAGCTAACGTTAGCATAACTAGCTAGCTACTTCTGTACAAATTGTGTTTTTGCTGTTATCTAAAGAAACGCCTGGGAATGTGTTTATGGTTGAACTTTCCCCTAAGTTTAACATAAAAAGTATTGCTCAAAGATGCACGCATAGTGTACCACAATAGAGAATGACAGCGCTACAGAGACCAAGTGCATACCAACCCAGCTAGCAATGAGGAATCGGCCCAGAAGCGGCCCTCTTCCGGGGGTCCGGAACTGATTGAATCGGCCCGGAATCGAGTGTCGGACTCGGCCCGGAATCAAAATGAATGACTGCCCAGAATGGGCCAAAGTACATTGGGTCGTTTCCGTCTACCGGAATTCAGCCGACCTTGCCGGCATTTTACCAGAATCCCTCCAGAAGCGTCCCAATGCAAATTTAACAAGGACATCCCGGCCAGCCAAACCCTCCCCTAATTCGGATGACGCTGGGCCAATTGTGCGTCACCTCATAGATCTCCCGGCCAGAGAGCTCTTACCAGAATCTCCTCCAGAAGCTCTTACCAGTGTCCCAATGCAAATTTAAATAAATGTTTACAAAATTACCCAACTTAGTCATTTTAAATATTACTATTATACATTTTATACGTACAAATTATACCCATCCACAAAAAAACATTTTGTGTCGGAGGAAACACCATACACCTGGTGACTGTGTCAGCACATAGCCTGCCACATGAGTTGCTACAGCACAATAGGACAAGGACACCCCGGACAGCCAAACCCTGCCCTAACTTGGACGAAGCTCGGCCAATTGTGCATCGCCTCATGGGTCTCCCGGACACAGCATGCACGGGTCTCGAACCAGGATCTGTAGAAATTAGGTTTGCACTGCGATGCAGTTTCTTAAACCGCTGTGCCACTCGGGAGGTTAATTGTATTTTTTGATCACAGAAACAATTAGGAAAATATGGAAAAATAAATAAATAATGAAATGTTAATTATATAAAGCAGCCTGTGTAATCATCTGCCAAAGAGTAGCCTCAAGTAATACATTTGGGCCAGATAACTCACACTGGAATCAGCTCAATCCCCACATCCAAGCCATATGTAATACTGCCGAAGGCGGCACAGACTCGGGCCACATGACGTCGGCCGAGTCTGACTCTCAGCCAAGTGCCCGACTCTCAGCCGGAATCGGCCCAGATCCACTGTGCTATCTATTTGCACCTCGCAGCTAGCCAGTAGAGGCTGGTAATCACAAAGTACACCACTGCTACTAAATAAAAACACCACAGGCTATTAAGTCTGAGGCCAATTTGGACGCTTAATTCATCGGCTGAAAAACTAGGATTATTTATAGTTTCTGAATTAAAAACTTGCCATTACCTCATCTCACCAGAATAAATATTTGGTGATTAAATGTTACATCCTAGTTTTTATTAGGTTAATATTTTTGATTTCATGTGGAAGTTAAATTTCTGAGAGATATATTCAACATCAAATAGGAAAAATAGGATAGGACATTTATGACAACATTTATGATAACTTGTCCTCTATTTTCATTGTTTAAGATGAGAAAAGTGTAACTAACTTCAACCCAGCTAGCACAGTGGATCTGGGCCGATTCCGTCTGGGCACTTGGCTGAGAGTCAAACTCGGCCGACATCATGTGGCCCGAGTCTGGGTCGCCTTTGGCAGTATTACATATGGCTAGGATGCGGGGATTGAGCTCGGGCCAATTCCGGTGTGAGTTATCTGGCCCAAATGTATTACTTGGGGCTCGGGCCGATTGGGGCTACTCTCTGGCCGGGAGACCTATGAGGTGACGCACAATCGGCCCAGTGTCGTCCGAGTTAGGGGAGGGTTTGGCTGGCCGGGATGTCCTTGTTAAATTTGCATCGGGACGCTTCTGGAGGGATTCTGGTAAGATGCCGGCAAAGTTGGCTGAATCCCGGTAGACGGAAACGGCCCAATGTACTTGGGCCGATTCTGGGCAGTCATTCTTTTTGATTCTGGGCTGAGTCCGACACACGATTCCATGCCGATTCAATCAGTTCCGGCCCCCCAGAAGAGGGCCGCTTCTGGGCCGATTCCTCATTGCTAGCTGGGTCAGCATTCCCATTCACCTTAGCAGCAAACAATCGGATCAGCCAGTTGGCTTGTTTTCATTTACACAGGTTGACAAATTGGCTTGACCCCTAGTCACAGCATCTCTTATGGTTTATAAATGTTCTCAACCAGCGTGATTAAGATCAGACTAACAGTGATTACGCTAATGGGAATGCATTTTAATTAATGACATCCTCATTTGCATTGTGTGTTAATTATCAAATTCACTTAGTCTCATCTGCACATTCTAATTAGTACCTACAGCTTCATTGAATTTGACTATTTATCTTAGATAAAGATACTCCACTCCCTGTTTTTGCTGAGTTACATAAGCTTGGCTAAACCGAGTAAAGTAACTTTAATTTTGGAGACAGCAAAAACACTGAGATAACAAAAAAATCAGGACTAACAGCCTAGCTGCCAAACATTACAAATGCCCTACAATCCTTGGCAAACAATCTGGGTTTACTAATTTAATTACAACTAGGGTGTACTGCAGAAAGTTAATTAAAAAATGTATTCACTCTGTAATACAGCATTGCAGAGACACGATATATGAAGATAAGCACTGGTCTAATGAGCAACCTTTAATATAAGACTATGCTTATGTATTGGCTTACCTTAGGGTGAACATTTCCACAGGAGAGAAGGCAGAGGCAGTGATGAAGGCGGAGACAGTGTCCCTCTGCCTCATGGGCGTGGTCGGCACCATAACCAGGAAGTTACTATCCAGCCTGTGTTCAGTCAAGGCCAGGGCGGCAGGGCTCTGGTACAGACGCACACTGCCGATCCTCTTCATTGGGGTGGAGGTGGATGAGCCAAATAGACCCTCCTGATCCGAGCGGATGGAGTTGCCTTTCCGGGCCTCCTCCGAGTGGCACTCCCCTGCCTCTGTTGACTGTAACATGTAGTAGAGCTCCACTGTGGTCCCCTCGGCCAGCTCTATGGTCCTCTGGCGCCCAGGCACCACGCTGGGGGGGCTGAACCAGCCGGCCAGGGGCTCCAGCTCAGCCACACACAGCCCCAGCTCCCCCTTCAGCTGGCAGGTGCCACGCACCTCCTGGGTCTCGTGGAAGGCAAACATGCGTACGCAGGGCAGCTTGTCGATGGCGCTGTAGTCATCCCAGTCCCTGCCCGCCACGTAGAACAGCACCTGGACCCTGGGGTTGGACAGGTAGATCCTGTCCTGGATGATGAAAGTCTGCACCTTCCAGTTGAAGGTGAACATGGAGGAGGCCACAAAGGCCCAAGGGTTCTGGATGAGCTCCAGGGTGACAGGCTGCTCCACAGAGAGAGGGCCATAGCTGGCGTTTACTGAGGGCATGCTGCGGGCCTGGTAGATGAAGAAGGGCTCTGTCCGCGACAGCAGGCTGGAGTTCCTCATGAACTCCTGGTTGGCCTCTTTCAGGAAGAAAGCAGACTCTGCGTTGATCACTTGGTAGTTGACAGGCAAGTAGGTGGGGATGGATGAAAACCTCTGCAATCCCTCCAATACTCGACAGTCTGCTACTGGAAGACAGAAAAGAAGAGCTGAGTCAGGACAAGCTCAGTCAGTGCTCACTTGTTGTACATCCTGTACATTTCCTCTAAAGCTTCCCTCCAGTAAAAGTAGAATGGCTGTACTGACAGCCATTTGGAGCGGAGCTTACTGTACCAGAGAGAACTGATAAAACTACACACAGACAGCAGAGAAGACACTGAGTAATGTAAGCTGCGGTCATGCCTAAAATTAGGCCTACATTACAATACATTACATTATGGTGTAGGTGTATTTCATGGTGTATGGTTATTGTGATGTTTTGATATTAAAAAGGGGTCAAGACCATTGCACATTTCAGTACTATTTATTTTCTCATATATATAAATATATACAGTTGAAGTCAGAAGTTAACATACACCTTAGCCAAATACATTTAAACTAAATTTTTCACAATTCCTGACGTTTAATCCTAGTAAACATTCCCCGTTTTAGGTCAGTTAGGACCACCACTTTATTTTAAGAATGTGAAATGTCAGAATAATAGGAGAGAAAATTATTTATTTCAGCTTTTATTTTAATCACATTCCCAGTGGGTCAGAAGTGTATTGCCTTTAAATTGTTTAACTTGGGTCAAACGTTTCAGGTAGCTTTCCACAGGCTTCCCACAATAAGTTGGGTGAATTTTTGCCCATTCCTCCTGACAGAGCTGGTGTAACTGAGTCAGGTTTGTAGGCCTCCTTGCTCGCACACACATTTTCAGTTCTGCCCACAAATTTTCTATAGTACTGAGGTCAGGGCTTTGTGATAGCCACTCCAATACCTTGACTTTGTTGTCCTTAAGACATTTTGCCACAACTTTGGAAGTATGCTTGGGGTCATTGTCCATTTGTTTATACTTGCGTACTATTGTTTGTACAGATGAACGTGGTACCTTCAGGCGATTGGTAATTGCTCCCAAGGATGAGGTCTTGGTTTATTTATTTGATTTACCCATGATGTCAAGCAAAGAGGCACTGAGTTTGAAGGTAGGCTTTGAAATGCAGCCAGATGTACACCTCAAATTGACTCCAATTATGTTAATTAGCCTATCAGAAGCTTCTAAAGCCATGACATCATTTTCTGGAATTTCCCAAGCTGTTTAAAGGCTCAGTCAACTTAGTGCATGTACATTTCTGACCCACTGGAATTGTGATACAATGAATTATAAGTGAAATAATCTGTCTGTAAACAATTGTTGGAAATATTACTTGTCATGCACAAAGTAGATGCCCTAACCAACTTGCCAAAACTATAGTTTGCTAACAAGAAATTTGTTGAGTGGTTGAAAAACAAGTTTTAATGACTCCAATCTAAGTGTATGTAAACTTCCGACTTCAAATATACAGTGGGGAGAACAAGTATTTGATACACTGCCGATTTTGCAGGTTTTCCTACTTACAAAGCATGTAGAGGTCTGTAATTTTTATCATTAGGGTTACACTTCAACTGTGAGAGCGGAATCTAAAACAAAAATCCAGAAAATCACATTGTATGATTTTTAACTAATTAATTTGCATTTATTGCATGACATAAGTATTTGATCACCTACCAACCAGTAAGAATTCCGTCTCTCACAGACCTGTTAGTTTTTTTTAAGAAGCCCTCCTGTTCTCCACTCATTACCTGTATTAACTGCACCTGTTTGAACTCGTTACCTGTATAAAAGACACCTGTCCACACACTCAATCAAACAGACTCCAACCTCTCCACAATGGCCAAGACCAGAGAGCTGTGTAAGGACATCAGGGATAAAATTGTAGACCTGCACAAGGCTGGGATGGGCTACAGGACAATAGGCAAGCAGCTTGGGAGAAGGAACAACTGTTGGCGCAATTATTAGAAAATGGAAGAAGTTGAAGATGACGGTCAATCACCTCGGTCTGGGGCTCCATGCAAGATCTCACCTCGTGGGGCATCAATGATCATGAGGAAGGTGAGGGATCAGCCAAGAACTACCCGGCAGGACCTGGTCAATGACCTGAAGAGAGCTGGGACCACAGTCTCAAAGAAAACCATTAGTAAACACACTACGCCGTCATGGATTAAAATCCTGCAGTGAACACAAGGTCCCCTGCTCAAGCCAGCGCATGTCCAGGCCCGTCTGAAGTTTGCCAATGACCATCTGGATGATCCAGAGAGGAATGGGAGAAGGTCATGTGGTCTGATGAGACAAAAATAGAGCTTTTTGGTCTAAACTCCACTCGCCGTGTTTGGAAGAAGAAGAAGGATGAGTAC
This sequence comes from Salvelinus sp. IW2-2015, assembly GCF_002910315.2. Taxonomy (NCBI): domain Eukaryota; kingdom Metazoa; phylum Chordata; class Actinopteri; order Salmoniformes; family Salmonidae; genus Salvelinus; species Salvelinus sp. IW2-2015. The sequence continues at coordinate 14,825,729 of NC_036872.1, forward strand.
AACCCCAAGAACACCATCCCAACCGTGAAGCATGGAGGTGGAAACACATTCTTTGGGGATGCTTTTCTGCAAAGGGGACAGACGACTGCACCGTATTGAGGGGAGGATGGATGGGGCCATGTATCGCGAGATCTTGGCCAACAACCTCCTTCCCTCAGTAAGAGCATTGAAGATGGGTCGTAGCTGGGTCTTCCAGCATGACAACGACCCGAAAACACACGCCAGGGCAACTAAGGAGTGGCTCCGTAAGAAGCATCTCAAGGTCCTGGAGTGGCCTAGCCAGTCTCCAGATCTGAACCCATAGAAAATCTTTGGAGGGAGCTGAAAGTCCGTATTGCCAGCGACAGCCCCGAAACCTGAAGGATCTGGAGAAGGTCTGTATGGAGGAGTGGGCCAAAATCCCTGCTGCAGTGTGTGCAAACCTGGTCAAGAACTACAGGAAACGTATGATCTCTGTAATTTGCCAAACAAAGGTTTCTGTACCAAATATTAAGTTCTGCTTTTCTGATGTATCAAATACTTATGTCATGCAATAAAATGCAAATTAATTAGTTAAAAATCATACAATGTGATTTTCTGGATTTTTGTTTTAGATTCCGTCTCTCACAGTTGAAGTGTACCTATGATCAAAATTACAGACCTCTACATGCTTTGTAAGTAGGAAAACCTGCAAAATCGGCAGTGTATCAAATACTTGTTCTCCCCACTGTATATAAATATATAAATATAATACCGGTCAAAAGTTTTAGAACACCTACTCATTCAAGTGTTTTTATTTATTTTTACCATTTTCTACATTGTAGAATAGTAGTGAAGACATCAAAACTATGAAATAACACATATGGAATCATGTAGTAACCGAAAAAGTAGACACACTTGATGACAGCTTTGCCCACTCTTGGCATTCTCTCAAACAGCTTCACCTGGAATGCTTTTTCAACAGTCTTGAAGGTGTTCCCACATATGCTCAGCATATGCCTTTCCTTTACTCTGCGTTCCGACATATCCCAAACCATCTCAATTGGGTTGAGGTCGGGGCAATATTGAGGCCAGGTCATCTGATGCAGCACTCCATCACTCTAATTCTTGCATTCCAGGTGACTACACTTAACCAGCATGGCTACCACAGCATTCTTTAGTGATACGCCATCCCATCTAGTTTGGGCTTAGTGGGACTATCATTTGTTTTTCAACAAGCCAATGACCCAAAACACACTTCCAGAATGTGTAAGGGTTATTTGACCAAGAAGGAGAGTGATGCAGTGCTGTTTCAGATGACCTAGCTTCCACAATCATCCGACCTCAACCCAATTGAGATGGTTTGGGGTGAGTTGGACCACAGAGTGAAGAAAAAGCAGCCAACAAGTGCTCAGCATATGTGGGAACTCCTTCAAGACTGTTGGGAAAGCATTCCTCATGAAGCTGGTTGAGAGAATGCCAAGCTGTCATCAAGGCAAAAGGGTGGCTACTTTGAAGAATCTAAATTATTAAAAAATGTTTTGATTTGTTTCACACTTTTTTGCTTACTACATGATTCCATTTGTGTTATTACATAGTTATGATGTCTTCACTATTATTCTACAATATATACAATTCATGAAGAGCTCAGGTATCCTCATCATATTGCAACTAATATCAAAGATAACTAAAAGTGGCCTACAATTCACAATTTTTTATATAATACGTACATTAACGTATGAATGAATGTAATCACTGTATTAATACTTTAACACACACATTTCAATTATGTGAAGATTAATCACAAATACTCTGGTCTGATAAAGTGTGTTAATTTTCATGTGGCGTAATCTTGAGTTGTTTCTGGTGGGCCATTGCTAACAGGTCCCACTCCATGGTGGCCTGTGTGATGAGTGAGAAAACATTACATGTGCAAATAGGTGTTAATCACCCAAAGAGTGGGCTATGACCTTCCTCTCAAGAGCAATCTGCTGTGTGATTGCTTACTATTCCCTCCCTCCCTCCCTGCCTCCCTGCCTGCCTCCCTCCCTGCCCCCCTCCCTCCCTGCCTCCCTCCCACCCTGCCTCCCTCCCTCCCTGCCTCCCTCCCACCCTCCCTCCCTCCCTGCCTGCCTCCCTCCCTCCCTCCCTCCCTGCCTCCCTCCCTCCCTCCCTCCCTCCCTGCCTGCCTCCCTCCCTCCCTCCCTCCCTGCCTAAACACCACACTCCCATCTTAGACCCAGCCTTGTAAATCAATGTCCCGACAATTTACAAATCATGCAGGGATTTGTGATTCATAGTGCCCACTTGACCTCGTCCCTGTCTGTCCCATGGAGGCCTCCACATCTGAAGGGCAACACAAGCATTTCGCTACACCCGCATTAACATCTGCTAAACATGTGTGTGACAAATAAAATGTGATTTGATTTGACAACACTCTCTCACTCTGCCCAGCCCAATCACCCCAGAGATCACTATGTATCACTAACATCTTCACTTAAGCATCACTTAGCTCCTTCAAAGTAAACACCAGCACTCATAAGGGGCTTTTACAACAGAGGACAGAAACCATAGAAAAATACTATACCGCAGTGTAGTTTGTAATTTTCTGAAGAAACTCTAGAAGCATTGTTGCAGATGGTAAGATAGTACAACGACACTGACACATGAAAAGCTTGATAGTCCAGCAAGAGCAATACAAGACAGAACAATCAGGAACAAAGTCTTATCCTCTGCAGTCCCATGGTGACAATGTTTTTACTGGCATCTCAGGGGCGGTCTTAATCCAGCATGCCTTCTAAGACAAAGCACTCACTCCAAAAGCCTTAGCATTTTTTTTTATGTCTCGACTATAATGAGATTTATCGTTTGTGCTTTTCAGATGACATAACATTCTTGAGAAGGAATGAAATGTCCCTATGTGCCTCTCATACAGTATATAGGCTAAAGGAATCCCTACAAAGTACAAGTATACACCTTTAAGAATGGGATCACTATTATCTTCTTAAAGATTTTTTTTTAAGTCAGTAAAATGTATTCCCTTGTTACAAGCTGTCAAATGGCTATTTTCTAACAGTTAGGCCATTTTCTAACCGTGAATGACAGATACGATACACTGCACAGGCAACATTTTAGCATCTATGGAGTCAACAAATCTATTAATGGAAGGTTGGCTGATTTCATTATAATTTCTGTGAGGCCCATTCTAGCCTTGTGAACATTTGATACAAAAGAAAGAAGAAACTGGAAGAAATGAATGAACGATGTGTGTAATTACAAATACAAGGAAAGTATTCACACCTCTTGACTTTTTCCACATTTTCTTGTGTTACAACCTGAATTTAAATAGATTCAATTTAGATTTGGTGTCATTGGCCTACACACAATACCCCATAATGTCAAAGTGGAATTATGTTTTAACAAATTTTTACAAATGAATTAAAAACGAATAGCTGAAATCTCTTGAGTCAATAAGTATTTAAACCCTTTGATATGGCAAGCCGAAATAAGTTCAGGAGTAGAAATTTCCATAACAAGTCACATAATAAGTTGCATGAATCACTCTGCCTGCATTAATAGTGTTTAACATGCTTTTTGAATGACTACCTCATCTCTGTAACCCACACATACAAGTATCTGTATAGTCCCTCAGTTGCGCAGGTTATTTCAAACAAAGATTCAACCACAAAGACCAGGGATATTTTTGGCTGTGTTTCTGTATAAGTACTTTGGACATCTGCTGATGTAAAAAGGGCTTTTTAAATACATTTGACTGACTGATTGATTGGCAAGGGAGTTTTATTTTGAATAACAAGAAACGGAATAGAACTAAGCACAGGCTAAATTATAGAGAAAACCTGGTTCAGTCTGCTTTCCAACAGACACTGGGTAACAAATGTACCTTTCAGCAGGACAATAACCTAACACACAAGGCCAAATATACACTGGAGTTGCATACCAAGATGGCATTGAATGTTCCTGAGTGGCCTAGTTACAGTTTTCACTTACACTGAGCATACTAAACATTAGGAACACCTTCCTTATAGTGAGTTGCTTCCCACAGTTGTGTCAAGTTGGCTGGAGGTCCTTTTGGTGGTGGACCATTATTGATACATACAGGAAACTGTTGAGCATAAAAATTCAGCAGCATTGGAGTTCTTGACACAAACCGGTGTGCTTGGCACCTACTACCATATCCCGTTCAAAGGCACTTAAATATTTTGTCTTGCACATTCACCCTCTAAATGGTAAACATACACAATTCATGTCTAAATTGTCTCAAGGCTTAAAAATCCTTCTTTAACCTGTCTCCTTCCCTTCATCTACACTGAATGAAGTGGATTTAACAAGCAACATCAATAAGGGATTATAGTTTTCACCTAAGTTTTTTAAACATTTCGGGGCATTTTTTGGGGGGTCCCACAAAAATCATAAAGCGTCTATGCAAGTCCCTCACTCTGTCACTCAGAAATGTATTCCAGTGTCTGCCTGCCAGCTGGAAATCTTTGCCAGTGTGTGTGCAGGCCACCTGCCCCTCCCCTTTGAAGCGTTGGTTCCTGTAGCCTACTGATGAAGGGAACATAGGTTACTGTAGCGTACTGATAAAGTGTTGACATGCGTTACTGTAGCCTACTGATGAAGTGACATAGGTTCCTGTAGCCTACTGATGAAGTGACATAGGTTCTGTAGCGTACTGATGAAGGGACATAGGTTACTGTAGCGTACTGATGAAGTGACATAGGTTACTGTAGCCTACTGATGAAGTGACATAGGTTACTGTAGCCTACTGATGAAGTGACATAGGTTACTGTAGCCTACTGATGAAGTGACTAGGTTATGTAGCACTGATGAAGTGACATAGTACTGTAGCCTACTGATGAGTGAATAGGTACTGGCCTACTGATGAAGTGACATAGGTTACTGTAGCCTACTGATGAAGTGACATAGGTTACTGTAGCCTACTGATGAAGTGACATAGGTTACTGTAGCCTACTGATGAAGTGACATAGGTACTGTAGCCTACTGATGAAGTGACATAGGTTACTGTAGCCTACTGATGAAGTTACATAGGTTACTGTAGTCTACTGATGAAGTTACATAGGTTACTGTAGCCTACTGATGAAGTTACATAGGTTACTGTAGGCTACTGATGAAGTTACATAGGTTACTGTAGGCTACTGATGAAGTTACATAAGTTACTGTAGCGTACGATGAAGTTACATAGGTTACTGTAGTGTACTGATGAAGTTAATAGGTTACTGTAGCGTACCGATGAAGTTACATAGGTTACTGTGCGTACTGATGAAGTTACATAGGTTACTGTAGCGTTATATATGAAGTTACATAGGTTACTGTAGCTACTGATGAAGTGACATAGGTTACTGTAGCCTACTGATGAAGTGGCATAGGTTACTGTAGCGTACTGATGAAGTGACATAGGTTACTGTAGCCTACTGATGAAGTGACATAGTTACTGTAGCCTACTGATGAAGTGACATAGGTTACTGTAGCCTACTGATGAAGTGACATAGGTTACTGTAGCCTTACTGATGAAGTGACATAGGTTACTGTGCCTACTGATGAAGTGACATAGGTTACTGTAGCCTACTGATGAAGTGACATAGGTTACTGTAGCGTACTGATGAATTACATAGGTTACTGAGCCTACTGATGAAGTTACATAGGTTACTTGTAGCCTACTGATGAAGTTACATAGGTTACTGTAGTGTACTGATGAAGTTACATAGGTTACTGTAGTGTACTGAGAAGTGACATGGTACTGTAGCCTACTGATGAAGTGACATAGGTTACTGTAGCTACTGATGAAGTGACAGTAGGTGACTCGTAGCCTGACTGATGAAGTGACATAGGTTACTGTAGCTACTGATGAAGTGACATAGGTTACTGTGCCTACTGATGAAGTGACATAGGTTACTGTAGCCTACTGATGAAGACATAGGTTACTGTAGCGTACTGATGAAGTTACATAGGTTACTTAGCCTACGATAGGTTACATAGTACTGTAGCCTACTGATGAAAGTTACATAGGTCTGGTAGCTACTGATGAAGTTACATAGGTTACTGTAGCCTACTGATGAAGTTACATAGGTTACTGTAGCGTACTGATGAAGTTACATAGTTACTGTAGCTACTGATGAAGTTACATAGGTTACTGTAGCCTACTGATGAAGTGACATAGGTTACTGTAGCCTACTGATGAAGTTACATAGGTTACTGTAGTGTACTGATGAAGTTACATAGGTTACTGTATGTACTGATGAAGTTACATAGGTTACTGTAGCGTACTGTGAAGTGACATAGGTTACTGTAGCCTACTGATGAAGTGACATAGGTTACTGTAGCGTACTGATGAAGTTACATAGGTTACTGTTTACGTGAGCAATGTACTAGTACTGATAGTTACATAGGTTACTGTAGCTACTGATGAAGTTACATAGGTTACTGTAGCCTACTGATGAAGTTGACATAGGTTTACTGTAGCGTACTGATGAAGTTACATAGGTTACTGTAGTGTACTGATGAAGTTACATAGGTTACTGTAGCGTACTGATGAAGTTACATAGGTTACTGTAGCTACTGATGAAGTTACATAGGTTACTGTAGTGTACTGATGAAGTTACATAGGTTACTGTAGCCTACTGATGAAGTTACATAGTTACTGTACGTTACTGATGAAGTACATAGGTTACTGTAGCGTACTGATGAAGTTACAAGGTTACTGTAGTTCTGATGAAGGTTACATAGGTTACTGTAGTGTACTGATGAAGTTACATAGGTTACTGTAGTGTACTGATGAAGTTACATAGGTTACTGTAGTGTACTGATGAAGTTACATAGGTTACTGTAGTGTACTGATGAAGTTACATAGGTTACTGTAGTGTACTGATGAAGTTACATAGGTTACTGTAGTGTACTGATGAAGTTACATAGGTTACTGTAGTTTACTGATGAAGTTACATAGGTTACTGTAGTGTACTGATGAAGTTACATAGGTTACTGTGTGTACTGATGAAGTGACATAGGTTACATGTAGCGTACTGATGAAGTTACATAGGTTACTGTAGCCTACTGATGAAGTTACATAGGTTTACTGTAGCCTACTGATGAAGTTACACTAGGTTACGTGTAGTGTAACTGATGAAGTTACATAGGTTACTGTAGTGTACTGATGAAGTTACATAGGTTACTGTAGCCTTACTGATGAAGTTACATAGGTTACTGTAGGTACTGATGAAGTTACATAGGTTACTGTAGTGTACTGATGAAGTTAACTTAGGTTCTGTAGTACTGATGAAGTTAATAGGTTACTGTAGTGTACTGATGAAGTTACATAGGTTACTGTAGTGTATGATGAAGTTACATAGGTATACTGTAGTGTACTGATGAAGTTACATAGGTTACTGTAGTGTACTGATGAAGTTACATAGGTTACTGTGAGTGTACTGATGAAGTTACATAGGTTACTGTAGTGTACTGATGAAGTTACATAGGTTACTGTAGTGCTACTGATGAAGTTACATAGGTTACTTAGTGTACTGATGAAGTTACATAGGTTACTGTAGTGTACTGCTGAAGTTACATAGGTTACTGTAGCCTACCTGATGATGACATAGGTTACTGTAGCCTACTGCATGAAGTTGACATAGTTACTGTAGCGTACTGATGAAGTTACATAGGTTACTGTAGTGTACTGATGAAGTTACATAGGTTACTGTAGCGTACTGATGAAGTTACATAGGTTACTGTAGCTGTACTGATGAAGTTACATAGGTTACTGTAGCCTACTGATGAAGTTACATAGGGTTACTGTAGCCTTACTGTGAAGTTTACATAGGTTACTGTAGTGCCTACTGATGAAGTGACATAGGTTACTGTAGCGTACTGATGAAGTTACATAGTTACTGTAGTGTACTGATGAAGTTACATAGGTTACTGTAGTGTACTGATGAAGTGACATAGGTTACTGTAGTGTACTGATGAAGTGACATAAGTTACTGTAGTGTACTGATGAAGTTACATGGTTTACGGTAGCTACTATGAAGTTACATAGTTACTGTAGTGTACTGATGAAGTACAATAGGTTATGTATGTTGTGTACTGATGAAGTTACATAGGTTACTGTAGCGTAACTGGATGATGTTACATGAGGTCTACTGTCATGTACTGAGTGAAGTTTCACATAGGTACTGTAGTGTTACTGATGAAGTTACATAGGTTACTGTAGTGTACTGATGAAGTTACAGGCGTAATTCAGAAATTAGGGAGAAATGTTTAATTAGAGAAGAAAATGGATTGACTTTTTGAAGGATACTATAGTTATCATTTTTCACGTTGGATTTATTAACTACAAAAAGGTAAGACATATTTTCAATTGTAGTGCTGCTCTGCACACTCAAGCTTGTTTCCTCTGGTCCGGTGTTAAACCAACTCAAAAAGACATTAAAAGTTCCTCCATAAAGCCGGTCCTCCATACTGTAGGCATAATTCTGTTGACCTAATTCAGATAATGTATGCCATAACTAGATGCACAGCGCTTCAACGGAAGCTTCATCTTCTCTCCTCAACCTCAAAATTTCAGATGCATCTCACGTCCTACACTGTGACAGCACAGTGTGTGTGTTTGTCTTTCATTATGATTAAACCATGCTGTTACGGCAAAATACAATTTTCTCTTAACAACTTTCCTATACAGATTAAATTGCTTAACCGCTCCACAGCAAGCTTCTCTATCCACACTGATTGGTGAAGTAATTTAATGTAGAGCTTAACGTAAACAAAAATTATATTTCAGAAGTTTAAAAAGGCACAGACGGAACAATATGAACCTGTACTTTTGGGGGTTTGAACTGGTTCAGAACTTGATTTTGCTGGTCGGAACAGTGGAACATATTGAAAAAAACAATGGTTCAGAACTAAACAATGGAAAGTTATTTTGATTCCAACCCCTGGTGCAAATATTGTACATTCCAGGTGTGCAAACCTCTTACAGACTTAACCAGCCAGATTCAAATGTAATCGCTGCCAAAGGTGATTTTAACATTTTCAATACATTTGTAAAAATGTATAAAAACATGTTTTCACTTTGTCATTATGGGGTATTGTGTGCAACACAACAAAATGTGGAATAAGTCAAGGAGTATGAATACTTTCTGAAAGCACTTTAATATAAAATAACAAAAACATACAGATCATATAACAACAAACACTTCAAAATTTTAATCTGTTTGTGACGGAATGTAGTAGTGTGATTTCTGAACTTAGAGGACATACGTTTACAGGGGGGAAAGGAAGGCTATGTATAAATCATGGCAACTTATTGAATTCCATTCAAAGAACCAGCAACCGATGGAACCCATGTGCACATTCAATCTACGAATAAAGAATAGTGATGAACTTCCTTTGTAAGGCAACCTTGTAGAAAGACAAACTCTGCCTATGCTCATTCTGAAATAATATGGTGAAGATAGAGGAACTGACTTAAGTAATCAATGACGTTTGAATTGTTTGTTTACAACAAATACACAACGCATTGAATTTGTTTTTACATCAGAAAATAATGCTCAAACCTTTTACACAAATGCTTTATTCATTTGTATTTTTCAAAAAGCAGCTTGAAGCCACACAACTTTAAGTAGGTATGTGGTAGAGTAACTGCAGCATAATCCAAGGTACAATATGCTTATACCTGCAAACAACTGTGAGATCCATTTCCCAGACTGTGGATATTTGTATGCAAATCTCTAATGCAATCAGTCTCTGGAATTGGCTCTGAATTTACAACCTTAAAATAAACTCCCATCAAGAGAACTTTAAACCCAAATCCACAGTAATAAAGAGTCAGCAGTGTTTGGAATTGAAATAAATAAGATATATGTATAAAGCATATAAATATCTTGAGGGTTACTGAAATCTCTATATGCTCCCAGTTGTGTCCTGAGGTGAAGGAAGTGGACTGGGGACCACAGTATTGTAATCTTTAGTCTCTTTCAAACCTTTCAGTATCTCATTCGATGTTGTGCTCCTAAAAGGAGAAATAGGGCATAACATGGTATGACGTTTTTTGTAGAAATCATTGTGCCCACTTCACCTGCAGTAAAGTAAAGATGGAACTGAGTCCAGACAGACATGGGCCAAAAAGGCCAGCGTGTCGGTCAGTGTCCCTCCTCCGAGTCACCAACCTGCCTGCTGTACCAGGATCATCTTGATTTTAATCCGAAATACGATACAGCATTATGCTGATTCAAAGTTAAATAGGTTCATTTTCTTTATCGTAGACAACACATTCAGGCACTTATCAGTGAATGTGTGGCAGTTGTGTATTTTCCTAACATATTTTCTAGTCAGTGTTATTAGCAAGAAATGGACTAATCATCACATAAACATTATCATAGTACAGCGTTCTAAAGGAGCGACCATAAGAAGCAAAAGCATGCAAATCATGGTGAGTCTGCATGTTTCTGTTAGAGCGGGACCACTCCAAACACTTTTGAGGCATTTCTTCTCTTCCGAGAAGAGCTGACCACTCGTTCTGCTGTCAGTATGGGGATGGGCGTGGGGAGAACTACACAATGTTTGAGCTGTTATGACAGATAGACTGGCAGGTGGACAGTATGCAGCAGATCCCAGGCAGAACCAGGTAGTCAGAGCTCCTGACTAACCAAGCAGCACTCCTCATCCACACATGCTCAGCAGTGCTATCACACAGGCTCCAGACCAGTGTGTGTGCACAGCTGAAGTAGGACTGACAGAGCGGGCAGGAAAGAGCAGCAGCCTTCACACATGGATGAGGCTGGGTAAATGACTGGCCACTCGAGAGGACACCAGCACTGGAGACAATGTTTCTGCTGCCCTCTACCTTGTCTAATGATATGGGTGTCCACTGGAGCTGCCTGCCTTCTTGCTCCTTGCAAAGGTCAACAAGACAGTATGATTCGTATGCCTAATGCAGAGCCAAAAATGAGAGAGTGGGAGACAAAAGTTTAACAGCACAGAATGAAAATTTTGCAAAGAGAAAGAACTCCACAAGATATAAACGTAAAGAGAAACGTCAGGAAAAAAGCAAAAGGATCTGACAGAAACAAACAGAGGGGAGGAGCTCTCTGTAATTAATAAGAGCATGGCTATAATGGTTGACTTTGACAGTTTCTCACTCCTCTCTTCTTCTCCTCTCCCTGGGTATGTACCTCTCTCTGACCCCTCTGACTCCCACAGTCCCATGTATCTCTCTCTGACCCCTCTGACTCCAACAGGCCCCAGCCCTGACTTTACTTCTAATGGGACATTCCTTAAATATAAAGAATGACAGAAAGCTCTCTCTTCCCTATGCATTACCTACAGCGTATTTATCATCATATCTAATTAAGAAGGGTTATTGAATTTGTGTCCAAGCGTCAAGAATAATAAATCCAGTTGTTGTTTTTTCAATTAGAATTTGAGGATGATTTACTGTGTTGTTGAGTCACCAAGAAATGTAAGAAAGTGGAAAAGGCACTAGTGGATGAATCAATACACAATATAATATGATATTACTTTCTGCTTGTTTACAGTGCCTTCAGAAAGTATTCATACCCCTTATTACACATTTTGTTGTGTTACAGCCTGAATTCGAAATGGATAAAAAAAAATGGATCTTTACCCATCTACACACAATACCCCATAATGACAAAGTGAAAACATGTTTTTAGAAATGTTAGCAAATGTATTGAAAATGAAATACAGAAAGATCTCATTTACATAAGTATTCACACTCCTGAGTCTGCCAAAGGTGCTTGTAGAAGCATATGGATAATGGATAATGGATCTATATGGATAAGTCTCTAAGAGCTTTCTACACCTGGATTGCGCAACATTTGCCCATTATTCTTTAAAAAAATTCTTCAATCTCTCTCGTATTGGTTGTTGATCATTGCTAGACAACCATTTTTAGGTCTTGCCATAGATTTTCAAGTAGATTTAAGTCAAAACTGTAACTCGGCCACTCAGGAACATTCACTTTCTTCTTGGTAAGCAACTCCAGTGTAGATTTGGCCTTGTGTTTTAGGTTATTGTCCTGCTGAAAGGTGAATTAATCTCCCAGTGTCTGGTGGAAAGCAGACTGAATCAGGTTTTCTAGGATTTTGCCTGTGCTTAGCTCCCCAGTGCATAACAAAGCATACCCATAACATGATGCCGCCACCACTATACTTGAACATATGGAGAGTGGTACTTAGTAATGTGTTGTATTGGATTTGCTCCAAACATAACACATTGTACTCAGGTCAAAAAGTTCATTGGTTTGCCACATTTTTTACAATATTACTTTAGTGCCTTGTTGCAAACAGGATGCATGTTTTGGAATATGTTCATTCTGCACAGGCTTCCTTCTTTCACTCTGTCAATTAGGTCAGAATTGTGGAGTAACTACAATGTTGTTGATCTATCCTCAGTTTTTCCCTATCACAGCCATTAAACTCTGTAACTGTTTTAAAGTCACCATTGGCCTAATGGTGAAATCCCTGAGCAGTTTATTCCTCTCAGGCAACTGAGTTAGGAAAGACGCCTGTATCTTTGTAGTGACTGTGTGTATTGACACATCATCCAAAGTGTCATTAATAATGTCACCATGCTCAAGGGATATTCAGTGTCTGTTTTTCTTTTCTTTTTACCCATCTACCAATAGGAGCCTTTCTTTGCGAGGCATTGGAAAACCTCCATGGTTGTTGTGGTGGATGAATCTGTGTTTGAAATTCACTGCTCGACTGAGGGACTATACAGATAATTGTATGTGTAGGGTAGAGAGATGAGGCAGTCATTCAAAAATCATGTTTAACACTATTATTGCACACAGAGTGAGTCCATGCATCTTATTATATGACTTGTTAAGGAAAGTTTTAGTCCTGAACTTATTATTAAGGCTTGCCATAACAAAGGGATTTATGGACTTAAATACTTATGGACTTAAATACTTATGGACTCGAGACACTTCAGCTTTTCATTAGTAATTCATTTGTAATAAATAAATAAATAATAAACAATTTCGCTTTGACATTATGGTATTGTGTGTAGGCCAGTGACAAAAAAAAGTATATTTAATAAATTTTAAATTTAGGCTGTAACACAACAAAATGTGGAAAAAGTCAAGGGGTCATTTTAAACAGACATTTTCCCTAGGTGCTTTTACCCCTCTCTATCCCTGAGATGAGCTAAATTAAATCTATAATAACTACTCATGAATAAGGGGTAATTCAAAATGCTGTGTGTAGAACAGTTTCCTCTTCGACGATAGTGGGGGACCTGCTGTAGCTGTTTGTTGTCTGACATCTAATTGATGGTCACCACAGATGGCTGGTTGCACCTTCATTCGGGAGGAAGGGCTCATAGTAATGGCTGGAACGGAATTAATGGAACGGTATCAAACACATGGTTTCCATTTCATTCACTCCATTCCAGACATTACTATGAGCCGTCCTCCCCTCAGCAGCCTCCTGTGATTATTGGCCACATTTAAGACAGTTAGAGGTAATAAAGACTAATGGGCCTGTGGCCTCACTAAGGGAAGAGCTACTTTCGAGTTCATGAGAGAAAGCATCATCCTGGGGATTAAAGAGTATCGACCAGGGAAGAGTAAACAACAGCAGCAGCAGTAGCAGCACTACTTGAATGTGTTTGGTAAAGCTGTGGGGAGGAGAAGAGAAGAACCACGGTCACCACATTCTGGTCCCCATGTGGGCCTGCCTGCCTGGCTGAGAGAGACAGCAGCACCATTAGGGGCTAAAAAGGAACCTTTAGGTGGTGAGGCCTGTGTGTCTGCAACACAGTTATCACAGCAGGATATCAGTCAGTGAGTGGGCTGGGCTGGGCTGCAGACATGACTGGTCTCCTGGGTGCAGAGAAGAATGGCTCCATTGTGCCAGAGCAGGCAGCGCACACGGCTGTAGGGGAGGACAGGCCAGGCCAGAGAGCTTTTGGCCTGGACAGGGAGGATGAGACAAGCATGGATTTGTGTGCCAATCAGTATTCTCAGGGCCGCTCCGGAGTTTTCTAAAACATAAACTGTCCGCCTAATGAATCTCTTCCCCTCACACTGCCCTTTATTGCAAAGCGATATCGTAAATCAGGACAAACACAGGGCCTCTTGCAGGGCAGAGTGAGTCGGCCTCTTTGTGTGCACTGAGGGACATTTAACAATGAGAGCAGAGCCCTGTCACGACCAAGAGAACAAGTGGACACAAACCCACCAAAGATCTATACGCTGCTGCTCGGCATTGTATGCTGCACCGGGCAGTAGGCAACAGGTGTCAAAAAACAAGTACGTAACTAAATAGAAAGGTTCCAGTAAACAGAAGGATAAGATACAGAAAATCAAACTTGTGTGAAAAATGGTGGATATACAGTTCTCTTCTCCCCAGGTCTCACTACAGGAAACAGCACATTCAGACATTTCTATTCTCATCACGTCTGATTAAGCACAGGACAAAAAAAGGCTGAATACACTTTCATATCACCCCAAAGGATTGCTCTCAGAACACAACTTGCTTCTCTGTGATATTCAGTCGAGAAGGCTCACGATGCAAAATATGAAAAAAAGATGATACTTGCTGTAACATAAGGAATTGTACTGACTGTCGTCACTGGGGCGTTACATGAGTAAAAAATATATATAAAGCTCTCTGCTGTTCAAAAGCTGAGGGATGGGGTTGAAGAAATGTAACCAGTCGCAAATTCATTGATAGAGCTATGGATGCCGGGACTGACCATCTATGATATCAAAACTATAGTTTCAACCAGGACTTGAAGGTATACAGTGTTTGTTTACATTTACTTTGTTTACAAACATTGAAGTAAAACAAGCATATATAAGGGGTTCTGATGAGGTACGCAAGTTGAACTAAGCTCATGAGGCATTTGTAAATTATATTATTCAAGAATCAACGGGTACATATAATTAATTTATAAGCCCAAAAATTGATATAGCAATTGCATATTTCTCCTTTTATTTTCATTTGAAGCAACAGTCATGTCTGTCAAGGACAGTCCTTGCCAGAGTCATATGGAGGGACGCTACAAGTGGCCCTGACAAACCCCTTCAATCTCTCTTCATTGGACAGCATAACAGCTACAGTACCAGTCGACCTCTTGTCCTCTTATCACCACAAATCAGGAAATGTACAGAACATTGAAAAAACATGACCACTGATTGCGTACAATGTCAATGATGACAAGTAATCAAAGCTACTTTTAATGATTAGGAGTAAGAGGATCTGTGGAACAATGACTGACTCATCCGCCTCGCCTGAGAGACCTGAGGACAATAGCTCCTTCTTCAGTCAGAGGTCAAGCCTCTAGCTTGGCATTGAACACACACCCAGGCAGTCTAAGGACATATCCAATAGGTGGCTGTGTGATCTCAGGTAAGAAAGTCATCCGCCACACACCTTTTCAAACCCTCTCCGTAGTCATTTCCCTCAACATTCTCAAATCTGTCAAATAGATATGAAAAATGTGAAATATTTCTACAGTGCTGTTCACTACATCTGACTATACCAAATACTGCAGTGTAGCAGTAGCAATAATTTGTTATGCATTGTGGTGAAGGGAAGTGTGCGGGTTTGAGGCCAGTAACTGACTGAGCTACAGGGTTCTTTAATGAATGTGAGAGATGGACGGGAGCTCACATTAGAGGATGGAGGATGTGGAGGCTGGATTGAGCCTCAGAATGTTCTTTAGCATCCCGCCACAGTTCAGACACCTCACTGAGATGAGATCCTCCTAGGCTGACAGGGAAGAGAAGCCTACTTTCTCACAACATCTCAAAAAGTCCAACAACAGTCAAACATCTGGTTCAGAACTACCAAGCTGAAGATGACCAGACATTCCTTTCATCATTTGTTTCATATGACTTGAGTTTGTTAATAACCCAGTACTGTGCCTGTACTGTACCTGGCCAAGGAACACATGTATAATACCTCTAAAATAACATTAACCTTTACTGCAGTGGGATACATCTGGGTCACACAGAGTGTTTCTTGGTAGTCTTAAACAAATCTACTTTGAAACAAAAGTATTCACCTCACATACATGGTTATGGGCTTAACAAAAATAAGACACCTGTACCATGTCAGATACAGAGTTGAAATGTGTTACATTTTGTGTTTGCATCACAATATTACACTTTATATACAACACAGAAGACTGAAATAGAACAAAACCGTTTGACATAGAAACACCGGAATTTCGGAATACAATAAATAATTATGATAATTAACTATGAAATTAGGAAAAATATTATTAACATTCCACCCATGAGGCCACTAAAGGGCAATTTGGTCATTTCACTGCAGGAAAGGGCTACTTCAGGTTCCTCAGTTTGTACTGAGAGAAGGTTTTCCTCAAATCTCTTTATAACAGCAAGATTTTAAAGAGGGAGCAGGAGCTTGTGCAGCACGGTGGCTGCTGCTAAGTATTATTTTACACTCACACAGGCACTCCTACCCTCCCTAAATATATTGGTAAACTTCCACCAAGGTCAACCATATTACTGGATAATAAATTCTACTTCTACAACCTGACAACACTGCATTTCTACGAAGGGAACCAGACTGCAAAACCATGCATAGCTTTTTCAGCTAGACCTTTGTCCTGGCTTAATCTTTCTTTTCTTAAATACTGTAGTTTCTACATTTACTGAAAACAGAACCTTACTAACTTAATTGTGTATATATGGAAATATTGCAACGCTTTGAAGAAACATACAGATCTGTATTCATTGGAGAAGTCAT
This sequence comes from Salvelinus sp. IW2-2015, assembly GCF_002910315.2. Classification (NCBI taxonomy): domain Eukaryota; kingdom Metazoa; phylum Chordata; class Actinopteri; order Salmoniformes; family Salmonidae; genus Salvelinus; species Salvelinus sp. IW2-2015. The sequence continues at coordinate 14,842,465 of NC_036872.1, forward strand.
TATGAAATATACAAATGGCTTTAAATTCTTTATTTCATGACCCATTATTGAAAATGCGGTGGAATTGTCTATCTAAAGAGGAAGTGTGCATTCACCTCACTGTGGCCCTTTGCTTTTTTTAAAGCCTTTGTTGCGGCTCCAGATGGACTGGCTCTAAATCTGTGGTTTAACCCAAAAGCTGTCAGAGTGAGAACTAACTCCATGGACAAGTAGCTCTATTTTTGTCCAAGAGAAGAAAGCCATTAAGGCAACAACAAGGGGAGAGGGAGTATTCTATTTCAGACTAGATCACAAAGAAAAGTGGTGTGCTGTCTTGCGTCTACAATGTCTCTTACTTAAAAATAATTATTTGTGGGAAGGGCAATGCCGAGCACATTCTGTTTTCAAAACCATCCTGTTTGATTACCAAGATGGACGGCCAAGATAGCTAGTCTTGAGGAATGCTACCGGGACAAGGCAGTTATTTTACTCCCCCATTCCAGAACCATGGTGCTTTTCATGGTAAAGATAAAGATAAAAACAGAAAAAAATAAGAAAAAAATCAGTGATGCTATCAGTGATGTGAGATACTACTTCACCGTAAATCATTTCACTACCATGAAAAGCCTGAGATTATTTATTTTTTTACACCTTTTTCTCCTAAATTTCGTGATATCCAATTGGTAGTTACAGTCTTGTCCCATCGCTACACTTCCCTTACGGACTCGGGAGAGGCGAAGGTCGAGAGCCATGCGTCCTCCGAAACACGACCCTGCCAAGCCGCACTGCTTCTTGACACACTGCTCGCTTAACCCGGAAGCCAGCCGAACCAATGTGTTGGAGGAAACACCATACAACTGGTGAATGTGTCAGCGTGCATGTGCCCGGCCCGCCACAGGAGTCACTAGAGCGCAATGGGACATCCCAGCCGGCCAAACCCTCCTCTAACCCAGACGACGCTGGGCCAATTGTGCGTCACCTCATGGGTCTCCCGGTCGCGGCCAGCTGCGACTCAGCCTGGGATTGAAACCTGGATCTGTAGTGACGCCTCAAGCACTGCAGTGCCTTAGACCGCTGCGCAACTCGGGAGGCCCATACCTCATAGTTTTAAGTTATTTTTTTGTGCCATCAACATCTGAAAATACACACGATACTGCCAATCAAATCCATGAGCTACACATAAACAGCAGAAATTGGTAAACTGTTAAAACATCTGTTTGTGATTTAAAAAGAGCTTTAAAATGACAGTTCCTTTTCATGTGTTACCTCAAAAGACAATCCACCTCTATTCATCTGCGCTCCTTTTATGCAGGGCCAGATAAGCTCTCTGTTCTTAACTCAGGGCCTTTGTATCAGTGGCTGCTGTGGGGCTGAGAGAGAGAGCGAGAACGACAGCGAGAGCGAGAGTACAGTATCCAACTCTGCCTTGATATGGGTTACTTACTGTCTCTCTCATCACCACAGTAGAGAGAGAGGGCTGGACTGTAGAAAGGCTAGTCGAGCCATAGCTACTGAAAAAACCTGTACTGTAACCTTCTGTTACACTTTCTTCAACATAAAAGAATAGCTGATATATACTTACTCACTTTTTTTATTTTCAGGAGCTGATGAAGGCTAGCAATTCTGGATATGTTATCTCGGGATCAGTGTAATAGGGCAGCACAACGTATCACAGTTTTGTTCTTGGAGTATTGGAACTTTTTTTCTTGTACACAGCAGAGGATCTATGATTTTGTTCTTAGCGTCTCAGTGTTTTTCCCTGAGGTGTTCTCCTGGTGTTTACTGTGCAATACCAAAGTAGTGAGAGCACGATATACATGGTATGACGCCACTTTTACTTGAGGAACCACTATCTCCATTCACAGGGGGCCACTGGCTGGCTGCAGTTAGACTGCACATTGCCGCCTCTCACTCCCTGTCATACCACTTTTATTTCCAGCCAAAGGTCACCTCCTTGACATGCGGGTCAGGGCCTGCATATCGCTCTGCTCTTAAGACACTGGGTCCCAACTCTGTGACGAGCAGATTATGTATACTTTTCTCATTCACAAAGCAACACCTGGCCCTTTCTGCACAGGACAATACTTTATTCATCACGTTAGAAGCTGCCAGATTAGAGTCTGTATTTTATAATTAAAGTTTTCTCCTATCTACATATTTTCTATTAAATTGTTTCCTCTCTTATGTGGAAAGAGTCATAAATACTGCATACTGTAGCTAGCTGCTACAATGGATTGGTCGGCGCTCTGTCTGTCTATTGGGACTGAATGAGTTTGTGGTTTGTGAGTAATGAAAGGCCCGTGAAAGTAATTCACACTTGAGTAACTTTAGAGGGAGAGGTAAACTGGAGGGAGATGGATATCTGCAAAAGAGACAAGTGGTTCTCTACACACAGATAAGCTTGGAGACACCTCCTATGGAGACCTCTATATCAAACACAACTCACACTCAGGCCAGGCAAAATCAAACACACCATGCACATCCAGGATGGGCAGACCAAACCAAGCACACCATACACATCCAGGATGGGCAGATCAAACCAAGCACACCATGCATAGCCAGGGATGGGCAGATCAAACCAAACACATCATGCACAGCCAGGGGGGGGGCAGACCAAACCAAACACATCATGCACAGCCAGGGGGGGCAGACCAAACCAAACACATCATGCACAGCAGGTGGGGCGCTAGACCAAACCAAAACACATCAATGCACAGCCAGGGGGGGCAGACCAAACCAAACACATCATGCACAGCCAGGGGGGGCTATATCTTGTCATTCAATTTGACTGATTCTTACTAATAATTGGAGACGAAGACACAGCTCTGACACCAATCTGAACGTCAGTATAGGATTAGATAGTCTAATCCACTTTCACAAAATATCATTGCATTCACAAATCTAAATCGTTTTTTAGTTTGTTTTTAGACAAATAGCCTAGACCTCTTTTACTTCACAATCTTTAATGCTCTTGGTTTGGTGTAAAATTGACATACACTTTAAACATCAACATCTATCATCATGGCAGAGCAGGGGACGTTGCTATTATTGTTTCAAGTGTTTACTTGTTTGTTTATTTGTTATTTGTCTGACATTGTAACTGAAGGATTAGTAACCGTAGCAGCACAACACCACTCTGACCAAGGCCTCTGTCTCTGTCTGTGGATCACTGCCACTGGTGAGTGATGATAGTAAACTTTTGTTTCTGAAGTGTTTTGAGGGAATTCCTGTAGAGCTTTTTGCTGGGTTGTGAGGATTTTAGGGCTGTAACGGTACACATAGCAGCTGCCAACACCTCAAATATATTGACACATTTACGTCGACATCACCCCAGTATACCGGAGCAAGACGGAAACGCAAAGAAACAACAACACAACATCGTCTCCCCTCTGCATTCAAGCAGCACTTGGCAGTTGATTATAGCTGGATCAAAGAAATTACAAGAGCAATAGGTAGGCTATGTTTATATTTTTTACAGTCTTTGGTTTATAGCCCCGGATATGTGCCTTTTCTCAGTGGTTGAGAATAAGGGGTTTCAGCACCTCATGAAAGTGTTCGAGCCACGTTACGAACTTCCATCTTGCACCCATTTCAGCAAAGAGGTAGTACCCGCTCTACATAAGCAAACCAAAGCCTAAGTTTTCAATGAATTGGCCAATGCATGGCCCGTGTTGCGCTTAACAGTGACAGCCCATCACAATTTCCCCAGAGTGGAAGATGTACCGTGCTACAGACAAACCCCCTTTATGAGAGTCACAAGTGCACATCTGGAATTAAAGGAGGCAGTGTCATGGTGCATTAGTAATAAAGTGGGAAGAGGGAATGTACCACATACGATTGAGAATAGTTCACCTGAAAGGCCCTCAAAATGGTAATTACTAGTGGGAAACTCGCCTATCACCCTGAGCACCCACATCTCACACATTGTGACCTCTGACGTCATCTACTTAGGAAGTGGCCTATATAACAGCATTTTCAGCAGTTAAATGCAACAACAAAATATTATTTATTAAAAGCAATCTATTAATGTGATTTGTGTTTACAAGCATGATAGCTGTACTTTAAGTTTATGGTTGACAAAGCTTGTTGGCCATTAGCCAATCTGCATTTCTCAAATCACATGAATGCATCCAACTAATATTTACAACTTCACAACTGGTAAATTCCCGCCTCCCACATGGTTACAAGCATAGCATCAGAGTGGAAACTTGAGAGGCCCAACATAACAATCCGGTAACAACGGACAATACAAGGAACATTGTGAATGCTGAACATTGTGAATGGCATTTAATTTTCCCGCAGTACCGAAACCGAACCGTGACCCCAAAACCACAATACGTACCGAACCGTGGTTTTGGTGAACAGTTACACCACTAGAGGATTTGTGCGCAACTCAGAGAGAGAGAGAGAGAAATAGAGAGAGAAATAGAGACAGAGAGAGAGTTGACATCATAGGATTTCTATCCAGAAGTAAATCACCTTTCAGTGTCACAGATTATGCATTTTATATTCTAACAATGGATAGGTAGCTGAGCATGAAAATAAAATGAACTGTCTGGTGCACTTAAAATTGTGATAGACAGTGAAATTAGAGGCAGACAGATCGTAAAAAGAGCAGACAGTGATGCACTAAATCATTCAGCGATACATTAACATCTTCATACATTTTGCATCCAATTTGAATCCAATTTTTATACGTTTCTCTGGCTAATCCTCTGTTATCCTCTAGTTCATTCATTCTCAGCATTCTGTAGAGGCCCCATCCAATTTGTGTTAAAGAGGGGGCCCTGGGGTGTGGAAAGGCTGCAGGAGCAGATAATGGAGCAGGGAAGGGAAGGTCATGCTCAGTGCCATTGCAGCCTCCTGTGCACAGAACCTACAGAGCTGTGTTGAGCATTACACTGCGACTGCCAGGGGGTCTCTGACTCACTGATGCCACACGGCCATGGCAAGAGAGCCCAGGAGTCACAGGCCATTGGCACGCCAAGGACAGGGCAACTGCTGTGTAGGATCCAACAGGGGCATCGCAGTAAAGACAGGATGGGAGGGTAGCAGGATGGAGGTGGTTGCAACAAGTAATAATAGAGAAATGTATTTAGAGTTTGAGAGAATGCTCTGGATGTAGTACCTCCACCTAGAATTTAGTTGTCTAAAATATAGTTAACAGTAACATTGCACAGTTCACAGACACTGTTTCTGACTGAGTGTGTCCCTGGGATTTTGGTGTTCTTTATTTAAAATGAGTGTAGACGATGTGAACGTTCACTCAGTGGAGTTAATGAAGATTAACCAATTCCTGTTTGAAAGGCAAGTGTACTGATTAAGCGGAGGTGGCCATTACCTCCACTCTGATTAGGAGCAGAGGATTCTGGGCACATTACCTGGCGACAAACAAACACTCTGGCTTTCCAATTACACTCACAACTAACTCATAGTTACAGTTCTCTTCCTCAGGCCATTTATATGACTGATTGGTAGTGGACAAAACACAATCAATCAGTTAAGGTATTTTGTCTGTATTGTTTCAGATGTACAACCAAATGTAATTCTAAATAAAGGCTGGTTTATTGTACCTTTAGAGTCCCTCAAAGAGCATGTAAAAAGCAGATAATTTGTTGACATGGACAGCACAGCCACCAGAGAAAGGATAGAGAATGTATGGTGCAGATAGACGACATAGAGGTGAGTCAATGGGTTCATACAGTATATCCCAGCCTAGTGAGTAAACACGTCCGCTACACCACTCTGATCCAACCCAAATAAACTAATAGGGAGATGGCAGAGACTAGAGGGGGGCTGTTTTGGCAGAATAGGAGAGAGATATGATTGAATGTCTTGTAAAATCGTCCACTAAAACAACCTTCAATGTCAGAGGTTTTTGAGGGCCCATGTTTGGTCTGACATCTAAACCGATTTATTCAGCTCCTGCATAAGCCTGTGTATATTATGCAATAAAACATCCACGTCCATCTATTTTGCTGTTGTCTCCTTTAGAGGGCCTGCCCGTTTCACATCGGCCAAATTCCCTTTTTGTCCATCACCACAGACCGACATTTTGACTGTTCTCTCTGATAACGCAGTCTGGAACCAACAGGACCCTGAATAGCTTCTACCCCTAAGCCATAAATAAGACTGCTAAATAGTTAGTTAAATAGTTACCCAAATAGCTACCTAAACTATTTGCATTTACCCTTTTTGCACTAACTTTTTTGACTCATCACATATGCTGCTGCTACTGTTTATTATCTGTCACTTTATTCCTAGTTATATGTACATATCTACATAAATTACCTCGTACCCCAGCACATCGACTTGGTACTGGTACCCCTTGTATATAGCCACGTTATTATTACTCATTGTGTATCTGTTATGACTTTTATTATTACGTGTTTTACTTTTATATTATTTCTCTATTTTCTTTCTCTCTGCATTGTTGAGAAGGGCCCGTAAGTAAGCATTTCACTGTTAGTCCACAACTGAGGTTTGCGAAGCACGTGAAAAATAGCAACAACAAAAAAAATCCAACAATAAATAAAATATGCATTCCATCACAGAAAATGACACCCCTTAGAAGGAGTTTTGAAGGCTAGATGCTGGCATTGGGCATGTGTATTTGCTGATGACAACACAGCAAATGAAGTGTGTGTATCAAATATGTGATCCAGATATCTAGCATCTGCAGTACTTGGCAGATTTACCGCCTGAGAATGAGAACAACACTAGACGTTAATCAAACCAATACGGCTAACCCTTTAATTTCTAAATGCTCTCTGACTCACTCATCCCCAGCTCAGTAACAGCCTCACTCTCGATCACAGAGAGGTGTCAAGACTCCTGACAGTCTATCCACCTCACCACAAAGAAGTCAATGGGCCTTGAAAATATGCACCTGTCACTTCATTGCCTCTTCTAATGCATTTAGCTCTGATTTCTCCAATAGATGCTGACAGTTATTCTCAGAGACTCCACTCTGATGCTCTGTGAACCTTTGTCCGGCCACCTGTGCATAATCTCTTCATTACGAAACGATGGCAAAATCTATCCAGCAGAGAAGCACTTTTGGGGGTTCAATTCAGATGTCAGCTTGCCTTGAAAATACAGTATCATCATAGTACGTAATAAAGCGGCAGAATATAATCATATTGAGTTAAATGTACTGGTTAACCTAAAATCCTCCAAGCACGACATATTGCATTAATATCTAATATAATGTTGTGCTGGCTTAGCATTTTCTCCGCGGGCTGGCTGCTACTGCAACAACATTTCTATTAATGCAGTAATGAAAACATAATACTTTTGCTGCTTCAAAGTAATATTTGAATAACTCATAATTAGATAAGTTTCTCATTTTGCTGAAAGTCTATTTTCTGTATGTTGGACCTAGACACCAACAGTATGATACGTTCTCTGTACAGTAGGAAACCAGCCAAGCAAAACTTGAAATATCTGATATCAAAGTTTGTGAACTTCAATTTGAGTACAGAGCATTTTCTTATAAAGAAAATGAGTGTGCCTTCTACAGCCTGTCATGAGTTGGGGGTCCCACCCACAGTTATGAGAGCACAGTTGTGAATGCTGCATGGTAAACCAGAGCTTTAAACCCAGACAGATTTATGATCCAGAGGTCCTCTGTTTTGACATCACAAGGCTGGAGAAGGGAGAAGACACAAACACTGAATCAGCCTCAACATCGATTATTACAATGAATTGCCCTCAGTTAAACTCTGAACATATTATTCAATCCCATCAGTAACCATTACAGTACATTCCATTATCAAATGCAATGAAGGATCAAACTCAATGAAAGGAACTAGTTTAACAGCCGCAACCAAATTAATGGGCATATTGTCGTCAATTTAAGTGTTTTATTTAGTTTACTAGCTGCTTCCCAGAACATCCAGGTAAACTTAAAGGTAAACCATGAGGGAATCAAAGACAACCCAGAGTGGAGCCCTTATTTTGGTATAAACTGCTATACAGTAAATCAGTGTGCAACCCATCAATATCCTCCTTTAGATCTCCCATCTATTTACTAGAGGTTCTGGAGGGGTGGTGATACTGAGATTACACACAGAGGGACTCATTACCTCCACACTACCAATGGAACCTCAGCTGAAACTCACAGAAAAACAAAAGTTTTTACAATTGCCTTTTAATCTTTTGGTTTTGGCCATGTTTCCCACCTTCCTCCAGGCAGCTTTTTAAACCATTTAATCGTCTGTTTATATTTTGCTTCCCCTTTCTCATTGCAGGATGTGCCTGCTGAAAGTGTGCCAGTTGCAACTCTTATCACCACTGTCAGGGAACAAAGGTGAGTGGATCCCACACTCACTGCATATGAACATATAGCTCACAATATCACACATTCATTAAGAATTATAAGACTGGGGTTAATTATGTGATTGTGTACACATTCTTACTGTCCGAAGAATCCTAGAAGCCTATGGTGATTCCTCGACGGATATAGTTTATATGGGGACAGTCACAGCAGCTGAAGGAGGAAACAGCATGGTGTGTGCTAAGTACTTATGAGGCCGATTGTAGACAATCCATGCTTGATCCTCTATTGGATCTTGATAAGCTGATGGATGAGAGTTAGGGATGGCATATGGGCTATTTTCCCCAGCCAGAAGTCCCATTGGGACACAGTTCAGTTTCAATTAAAAGGGGTGAGTTTCAGAGGAGATATTACATATTCAACTTTGGGAAGAAACTAGAGAAACTTTTATTTAATTAAGTAAAATAATGGATATTTTAGCTCCTGACAATGACTGTTTTATGAGGTACTGTAGCAATCTGCCTAGTCTGAATGTGTTATCACAGTGCGATTCATTATGTTGAGTAAGTGTTTTTTTCTGTGTGTATGTGCTCTGTAATTAAAGTGCATAACATTCACCAGTCAGTGGCGTAGCGCAGTTTCGCGAGCCCCGCTGCAAGGTCTGAGCATCATGTACCATTGAAGCAAAAATAACTTTCTGTACTGGGATCACACAAAAGTGCTAATTTATGTAATGTTTGAGGCAATTCGATGTTCTTTTACAGACAAAAAAAATACAGACAAAATTTTTTGTAAAGGTTCTCAACTGTCCCACTGGGCATAGACGTCAGTTTAACATTTAGTTTTGACTTACATTTGTTTGAGTTATCAAGTAATGGGAATTAAATGTGAAATCAACAACAAAAAAATTACCCTGTCATTGGATTTAGGTTAAAAGTTGGGGGGGGGGGGGAAAGACAAAATTCCCTTATGTAGATAACTAAAGCGCGGGGGCCTCCCTCCCATGGGCTGCATCCTATGCCACCAGCATAGAATTAGAATATGTCTCTCTCTGTATTTCCACTTAATAATGAAAATCAGCAATCTCCTAAAAAAGTAAAATCAGTAAAAATGTAAATTCCAACTACAGTAATGACTTGCTTAAACAGATATAAAATAAATATGCTGACCCCACAGATAAGCAAAAAGATAAAAATATTCAGACAAAATATGATGTAAAATCTTTTCAGTCCATTAAAGATCAGTCTTCCATTGATTTATTTAATTTATGATTTAAAATATATTAGTGTTTCCTCTTAAACCACTCCCTGCTCTCAGACCAAAAGCACATTTCACAGATGGCATTGAAATTAAATGGATATCTTAAAATGTCACGGCCGTCGTAAGAAGTAGACCAAAGCGCAGCGTGGTGAGCGTACATGTCACGTTCCTGACCTTATTTCCTTTGTTTAGTTGGTCAGGACGTGAGTTGGGTGGGCATTCTATGTTTTGTGTTTCTATGTTGGGGTTGTTGTTTGGCCTAATATGGTTCTCAGAGGCAGGTGTTTGTCATTGTCTGATTGGGAACCATATTAAGGTAGCCTGTTTTCACTGTTTGTTTGTGGGTGATTGTTCTTGTTCGTGTGTTCATCTGTTCTGTGTTCCCATGTTCAGGACTGTAGCGTTTTCGGTTCCTTCTGTCAGTTTGTTGTTTTTTTTCGTCGTTTAAATATCCTAATAAAAATATGGCTTATCATCACGCTGCATTTTGGTCCTCCTCTCTTTCACCCGACAGCCGTTACAGTACATATTCCTTTTATTTAGGATGACGCCGACAAAAACAATAAACAATACAAAAACAACGTGAAGCTTACAGGGCTATAGTGCCACAAACAAAGACAACTTCCCACACTGAAAGGAGGGAAAGGGCTACCTAAGTATGGTTCCCAATCAGAGACAACGATAGACAGCTGTCCCTGATTGAGAACCATACCCAGCCAAAACATAGAAAAACCAAATCATAGAATGCCCACCCTGACCAAACCAAATAGACATAAAAAGGCTCTAAGGTCAGGGTGTGACAGAAAATCCCATTTTACAAGCGCACAGAGAGGGTAGTTTCACACAGCCTTTGAAATGCATGTAAAATGTTCTTACATTACCTTATAGTCTGAGTGAATTGATCAGAGACTATTAACATTTAGGATTCCAAATCAGGAAGTAAAACATCTAGCACAGCTCAAGGCAAGGGAGACAGGAGGTTTTTCTTGAGTCCTCTTTGAACCAATATGGTAACCAACTATAAGTCCATTACTCTCTATAAGGTGTAGTTCACCTTGGAGATACCCCTCTGGGCAAAAACTGGTTGAATCAGCATTGTTTACACATCATTTCAACAAAACAAATCTATGTGATGACATTGAATCAATGTGGAAAACTGATTGGATATACAAAAAGTCCTCGTTACAAGAGAATTAAGTATTTTTTTCACCCAACTTTTAACTTAAATCCAATGACTGGGTGATATTTGTTGATTTCACATTTGTTGATAACCAAATGTAAATCAAAACTATATGTTGAACTGATGTCTTTACCCAGTGGGACAGTTGATAGCCTTTACTAAGTGCACTCCATGAACAATCTGTCAAAGGAATACTTTATTTCTCTGTACAGGAATTGCCTCAAAACGATTACATAAATGAGAACTTTAATGTAAGGCGAGTAATTTTTGCTGCTATGGTACATGATGTTATGTAGAGCTTCCATATTACGAGTTCCAACTTTTTCTTATTTATGACAGGCTCAACCATAGGGAAAAATCTGAAGGCTAATTTAAAATGTAGAGGATAACCATCCTCCATCGTGTTCTGCCCAGCCACCTATTGACAGAAACTGTTATAATTCTCATAGTAGGCCTGTGATCAAAGAGATGACAGAGACAGATCTGTGGCTGAGTGACTACAACAGGCCTTTATGCTGCTGAGTTTAATGAAGACTTGCGGAATTCCACCTGAATAAAACTCAGGTGAATCTGTCATAATACGGAGTAATTAACTTATAGCTACTTAGTAATTCACATCAGTATTACCAAATTCACTCTGAGAATCAATCTGCTATCTAAAGTTCCAAAGCTATTACCTGTACATTTTCTGAATACACCCACTTCTGTGTTGGAATTGTAAATATTTTAGGATTCTACAGAATAAAGAGATGAACAACAAGCAGAGAATGTTCGACATGCTCAAGAGAAAGACATCTTCCAAGGAACAGTCCAATCAGTAGTGCTAATCCAGTGGGGGGAAGGATTCTGTTTGCCATTGGGCTCATCTCCATACCTCGTACAGCTAAACACTGAGATTTTTCTGGGGCGCTGAACTAAACCACGCAAATATGCCATTTGCAGAGGGATTGGATTCTATATGTTTCCACTCTGTAGTGAGAGAAACTGATGAGCAGTGACGAAATACAATCTTCCACAATATGCACCTCTGTGACCAAATTTGTGACTCGTTTCAGGAAACTAGTTCCGTTGGAAAAAGTGATGGGCTACAGATATTTTCTAATTTTGTCATAAGTAGTTATTGCGAGTTGAAGGGTACTGTTAGCTAGCAAATGTTGGCTTGCTAGCTAATATTACGTGTATGATCTGTGTAGTAATATTATTCGAATCAGAAAACCATTTGTATTGCTAGTTATAGCCTAATGTTAGCTAGCTAACATTGAACCTACTTTGTTAGCTTTAGCTTCCTGCAGATTCATACTACAGCTTTGACAATGTTTGTATTGGTAGTAGTACGAGTTTGGATTATGCTGGTTCATTGTTTGGATTATGCCGGTTCATTGTTTGGCTAGCTAGCTAGACTCCACTTTGGCTGGATTATTACACGACCCATCAAATTTGCCAGGTGTGTGAGGGTGATTACGGCCATTTATTGAATTTCATGAACATGTGTACATATCTAGACAATAGTGACCCATCCACTTAGCTAGATGTGTCTGGGGGGGGTGGTTATAGCATTTCCTTCACATGAACCATCAATTTAAACAAGTGTCAGGTTAACGTCATCTAATAATGTTCAAATATTTATACAATATTTTTATATTGCTACTATGCAAGTAATCACTTCACTGTACCGTTTACACCTTCTGTATCCTGTGCATGTGACAAATAGATTTTATTTGAATTAGCGTATGGTTACCAGATAGCTTCACATGTGCATCCTTAAAGAGATGGGTGGGGCAAAGGCTTATGTTACGAATCCCTTTGGCCCAGCAGTCTAGGGGGCATGGTAACGAGACCCGTAACACAACTCTTGCAAATTATAATAGTGAAAATGAAAAACCACAGAAAACTAAATTACCGTCAAACACTCATGGTTTATTTGGTAAACACAGTAAAGGGAGGGCAGGAAAAGGGGCTGAGCTGGACCCAAGAAAATAAACAAATATCCAAATACACCCCTAAGCTAGACTAGCCTACTTCAACAATGGCTAACTAACCAAAAATACAGTGGGTGGTTCACCCAGTTCTAACTAGTGTTCTTAGACAAAGTATTCCTACGGTTAATGTATGCCCATGGGCGACTTGTCCCCCTTTTCCCACCATCACTCAAACAGTCAAACGCCATAACAAAAACAATACTCACAGGGTAACGGACAAAGTGACATGTACTTGTAAAACACAAGAGATCTACAGAGAGATTGCATGACAGAGAGATTGAGCTCTAGAGAAAACAACTGACTGGATTTTTAAACCAAGGGAAAGGGGATGTGATTGGGTAATGGAAACAGGAGGAGGTGTGTCTTCTGATTGATGACTGATTGTTGACTGATTGGGGAATGATGATTGCCACCTGTGAGGGGAGAAGGAGAGAAAAGAAACACAGGATACCTGAATCTGTAACACTCACACCCTTAAAAGAGCAACCCATGGGGATTGCGAACAAAGTATTACGAAACAAACCAAAATAATTTTTACACATGAGACAAAGCATCTGCTACTACATTATCAGAACCCTTTTTGTGGCGGATCGCCAAATTATAATTTTGTACAATAAGCGCCCAACGCATAAGGCGCTGGTTCTGGTTGTACATCCGGTGGAGAAACAAAGGGGTTATGGTCAGTATATACGATCACTGGTAGGGCACTGGAACCAATACATACTTCAAAATATTGCAGAGCTAACAATAAAGCAAGAGCTTCTTGTTCTATGGTCGCATAGTTTGCCTGACATTGTTATTTTTCTCATAAGTTTAACCAAACAGGATGATCCACTCCTCTTGTGCTGGTGCTGTTCTACTGCAGCATCTACCTCCAGTTTAAATGGTCGCTCAAAATCCGGAGCAGCAAGTACAGGGGTATGACAAGAGTGCTTTAGCAGATTCAAAAGCTACCTGACAATCATGGGACCACTCAAATGATCTTGCTGGACTGAGCAAATCGGTCATTGGAGCAACTACCGCAGAGACATTTTTACAGAAACTACGGTAGTAGCCAACCATTCCTAAAAAGTGGCGTAGCTCTCGTCTGGTGGTAGGTGCGGGGAATGCAGTTATAGCCAAGACCTTGGCATCAACAGGGCGCACCTGTCCCTGGCTGACCTCTTTGCCGAGATAGTAACAGTAGCCTTCCCAAACTCACACTTTGCCAAGTTCAGGGTTAGAGAAGCAGCTGCCAAACATTCACATACTACCCTTAGAGAGTTAACATGATCTGACCACTCAGACGAATAAATTACTAGATCATCAAGGTATGCACTACAATTGGGAACGCCAGCTAATACGGAGTTAACCAGTCGTTGGAAAGTGGCTAGTGCATTCCGCATCCCAAAAGCCATGACAGGATTGTAGGAAGTTGTCTGGGGTTACAAAGGCAGAAATCTCAGAAGCACGTGAGGTTAACAGAACCTGCCAGTAACCTTTTAAGAGGTCCAACTTAGTTACATAAGTAGCAGCACCATCAGTGTCGATACAGTCGTCCAGTCTGGGTAACGGGAACGAATCTGGCATTGTGACAGAATTTACCTTTCGATAATCCGTACGTAACATCAGGTTTAGGCACCAGAATGCAAGGAGAACTCCAAGGGCTTGAACTTGGCATAGCCAGGTCATTCTCCAACAAATCTCACCTCATCCCTCATTATCTTCCTCTTGGAAGTGTTGATACGATATGGGTGTTGCTTGATAGGGGTAGCATTTCCAACATTAATGTCATGTTCCAAAACGTTTGTGCGAGTAGGAACGTCATTAAAGAGATATGGAAAACTGTGTAGTAGCCTCAAAATATCATCAGCCTGTCTATCCTTTAAATGAACCAGACCTGACTGGAGAGACAGCATTTCTGAGTTGGGCAATCTAACGCACTGCTGTTGAGTATTGCGCAACTCTAATCCATCAACATCATTAATATGACAGTCCACTGTCATAGCAGTAGAATCAGAGGAGACCGCAGTACCTTCCTGTTTTTGAACTATCTACCTGGGTGGTGGGTCGGGTGTGGTATGCTTTTAACATGTTAATGTGGCACACACGAGATTGGCGTTTATCAGGAGTTTGAAGCACTTAATCAGTTTCACTTAATTTCTTCTCAATGAAGTAAGGACCAGAGAATAAAGCTGACAGTGAAGATCCTTGAACAGGCAATAACACCAGTACTTGGTCACCTGGCTGTAGTGGACGAGAAACAGCCTGGTTATCATAGTGTCTTTTCATACTCCTGTGAGGAAGACAGAGCTTCCTTGGCGAGAGCACAGGCTTGGTGTAGGCACTCACGAAAGCGACTAACGTAGTCCAACACATTCTCATCTCCCGCACACAACTCTTGGGACAAAAACTGTTATTTAACTTCTTATGGCTGCAGGGGCAGTATTGAGTAGCTTGGATGAAAGGTGCAGAGGTGCCCATATTAAACGGCCTGCTCCTCAGTCCCAGTTGATAATATATGCATATTATTCATATTGGATCGAAAACTCTGAAGTTTCTAAAACTGTTTGAATTATGTCTGAGTATAACAGAACTCATATGGCAGTCAAAAACCTGAGAAGTTCCACTTCCTGTTTGAATTGTTTCTGAGGTGGCAGATTTACAACCAAGCTCTCAATGAAATTACAGCGAGATATGGATGAGTTCACTTCCTACGGCTTCCACTAGATGTCAACAGAACTTTGTCTGATGACTCTAATGTGAAGGGGGGCCGAAGGAGACAGGAATGAGTAATCACTGCCACGAGCTGATTCACCATGCACCTTCACATGAGGACGTCCGTTCCACCGCTCTTCTGAAGTCAATCTAATTCTCCGGTTGGAACGTTATTCAAGATGTTTGTTAACAACATTCTAAAGATTGATTCAGTACATCGTTTGACATGTTTCTACTGACTGTTACGGAACTTTTGGACATTTCGTCACATTAGTGGACGCGCTTTGTGACTTTGGAATTGTTTACCAAACGCGCTAACCAAAGTAGCTAATTGGACATAAATAACGGACATTATCGAACAAATCAAGCATTTATTGTGGACCTGGGATTCCTAGGACTGCATTCTGATGAAGTTCAAAAGTAAGGAAACATTTATCATGTATTTTCTGGTTTCTGTTGACCCCAACATGGCGGCTAATTTGGCTATTGTTCTGAGCTCCGTCTCAGATTATTGCATGATTTGCTTTTTCCGTAAAGTTTTTTTGAAATCTGACACAGCGGTTGCATTAAGGAGAGGTATATCTATAATTCCATGTGTATAACTTGTATTATCATCTACATTTATGATGAGTATTTCTGTTGAAGCGATGTGGCTATGCAAAATCAGTTGATGTTTTTGGAACTAGTGAATGTAACGCGCCAATGTAAACTCAGATTTTTTGTTATAAATATTAACTTTATCAAACAAAACATGCATTATTGTGTAATATGAAGTCCTATGACTGTCATCTGATGAAGATAATCAAAGGTTAGTGGTTCATTTTATCTCTATTTCTGCTATTTCTGCTTTTTCTAACTGCTATCTTTCTCTGGAAAAATGGCTGTGCTTATTGTGGTTTGATGGTGACCGTTTGTAGTGCTTTCGCTGAAAAGCATATATGAAATCGGACACTTTGGTGGGATTAACAACAAGATTACATAAGACACATGTATGTTTGAGGAATTTAAATGATTAGATTTGTTTGAATTTGGCCCCCTGCACTTTCTCTGGCTGCTGTCATATCAATCCCGGTAGCGGGATGCAGCAATAAGAAGTTAAGGACTTTCATTGGTCCTCTCACTGTGACTAAACACTAGTTCAGCCGGGCTGAAACCAAGGGACTCCTGCACAGTTTCACGAGCAGCCAACAAAACTAGAGGAACTCACCCCAATCTTTCTCAGATTCCAAACAATATTTACGTAGCATAGACTTCAATGTCTGATGCCAACGTTCAAGTGCACCCTGAGACTCTGGGTGATAGGCGCTTGACACACGGTGCGTAATTGACAAGGATTTAAACACCTACTTGAAGAGCTTTGATAGGAAATTGGTACCTTGATCACTTTGTACCACCTTAGGTAACCCGAATGTCATGAAGAATTTAATTAAGGCTTTACTCACTACCGGAGCAGTAATCCTTCGCAGAGGAAACGCCTCGGGGTATCTCGTTGCCATACACATAATCGCTAACAAAAACTGGTTACCCGATTTTGTCTTCGGTAACGGTCCAACACAATCAATCACCACATGTTCGAATGGTTCACCTATGACAGGTATTGGACAAAGAGGAGCGGGAGGAATAACCTGATTTGGTTTTCCTGTTATCTGACAGGTGTGGCATGTCCGACAGAACTGAACATCTTGTTTTAAATCTGGCCAAAAGAAATGTCGAAGGATCCGATCATAAGTCTTGGTGATTCCTAAATGACCAGACCACTGGTGATCATGAGCAAGGGATAACACATTTTGTCAAAAGGCTGTAGGAATCACTATTTGGTAAACACCATTTCAATCTCCGGCCGCGTCAACATGGGATGTCCATTTAAGCATGACGAGATTACCATCAAGTAAGTCACGTTCTTCACCTCTTCCAATGAGACAACACTAGAAAAACATTTAGCAAGCTTGTTGTCAACCCTTTGGTTAGCAATCAGCTGCTCACGAGTGACTGGTAACTGTATTCGATTATTCTCTGGGCTGTTTGTCAGAGGTGATCAGCGCCTCAGAGGTAGCACACAACCCTTCCTCTTGATCAACCTCTTTGAACAGAACATTGTTCGACAAATCTATCACGACACCCTCTTGTCGTGCCTGAGCACGAGTGACAAAACAAGCGGGGAACACATGTGGATAACTCTGTGCCAGCTCATTGGAGAGAGAGTGGTCACTTTAATCCAATACGGGTACTACCTTTCCTCCGGCAATATCGTTACCCATTATAAAGGTCACCTTTTACTGGCAACATAGGACGTACGCCCACTCTGAATAACTCAGTGTACATTCACAAAGTGCAATGGCACTGGAACAAAACCCATTCCAATACCCTGAACAAACACACTGGAACCATAGTATGTATTGTCGGATAAGGGCAACAGACAACATAAACGACTGCGCCGCACCCGTAAGGATTTTTACCGGACGCCGAGACGCTTCGTCATTCGCTAGGGACACAAACCCCTCGAAAATGAACGGTTCATAACTGCGGTTGAGGACTGAGACTTTCAAACTACACTTACCCTGAGGCACCTGTTTCATTTCAGACCTCACAACCGTACGAATTAGACCAACACCTGTTGGCGGCTTGGCACGAAGAGGCATCCCTTGTTTGCGTTTAAGCAGGAAGCAATCATTAATCATATGTCCCACCTTATGACAATAGAAACAGGGACGCTCTTTTTTTCTGGCGTGCTTGATATATTACTGCTGGCCGACTAGGGCTAAAAGTAGGTAACTCAGTGGCTCTACTCTCAGTATGAGCCGAAAACACGCTCTTGTGCGTCAACACAAACTCATCTGCCAACAGACGCCTGACAGGGAGGATACTTTCTGTTCGTTTAGGTAAACTACAATGCATTCGGGTAAGCAATTTTTAAACTCTTCCAACAAGATTAACTCCCGGAGAGAGTTGAAATCAGTTACCTTGCTAGCAGCATGCCATTTATCAAACAGATTTCCCTTGTCTCTAGCAAATTCCACATAAGTCTTACTAGAAGACTTTCTATGAGACCTGAATATCTGTCGGTATGCCTCAGGCACAAGCTCATAGGCGCAAAGAACAGTAGCTTTGACCACTTAATAATTCAAACTGTCTTCAAGAGGTAGCGCTGACAAAATCTCTTGGGCTTTACCAGTTAATTTACACTTAGGTAATAAGCACCATACCTCTTCAGGCCATTTCAATGCTACGGCTATACGTTCAAAAACACGAAAATAGGAGTCAATCTCTGAACAAAGGTACCAAGGCAATATGCCTACTAATGTCAAAAGTGTTGGAAGCTCCAGTTGGTGAGGACGGCTCACTAACAGGCACAGCAGGAACGAATGCTAGCCTTGCTGTCTCTGCCTCCAGTTCCATCTGGCGCATTTTGAACTCCACCTGCCGTTGTTCTCTCCAACTGGAGATTATCTCGCCTAATTTGGGCTCTCTTCCGCCTCCAGTTGGAACTGTATTGAACGGACATCCCTCCTGGCATCCCCGGTTGACAGTGGGGAGAGTGGATTAAAATGGGGCAATGTGGCTGGAACTTTAGCCTCGCCCTCGTTCTCAGACACCGACAGGCTTACAGGAGCAGCAACATCCCCTACAGGGGTAGTAGACTAAGGCAGCTGTAATACAAGCACTTCCTCTTCCAACAAAACTTTTAACACTAGCTGTTTAACCTCCACCTTAACTAAACTCTGTGGGATCAATACAGAATAATGGTTAGCCAAGGTCAGTAAATCAACTCTACGACATTTGTCAAAAACCTCCCACGAAGGGTTATCCAAAAAGGATTTCAATTCAAAAGTAGCCATTTTGAACTACTACACAAGACCCAACAAATAGTAAACACTAATACTACATCAGCTATGACGCTCAACACTGAAGTAGACCATTATAACAACCTGCACGAGCGGCATGGGTGTCAGAAAAGACAGATCCCGGATGAGCCCCCATTTATGTTAAAAATCCCTTTGGCCCGGCAGTCGAGGGGGGGGGGGGGGGGGGGTGGTTACAAGACCCGTAACATGACTCATGCAAATTATAGTGAAAACGTAACAGTGAGAACGAAAAACCACAGACAACTAAATTACCGTCAAACACCTGTCTCTTATACACATCTAGATGTGTATAAGAGACAGCAACTAAATTACCGTCAAACACTCTTGGTTTATCTGGTAAACACACAGTAAAGGGGGAGCAGGAAAGGGGCTGAGCTGGACCCAAGGAAAGGAACAAATATCCAAAAACACCCCTAAGCTAGACTAGCCTACTTCAACAATGGCTAATTAACCAAAAATACAGTGGGTGGTTCGCCCAGTTCTAACTAGTGTTCTTAGACAAAGTATTCCTACGGTTAATGTATGCCCACGGGCGACTTGTCTTGGTATCCCCTTTTCCCACCATCACTCAAACAGTCAAACACCATAACAAAAACAATACTCACACGGTAACAGACAAAGTGACATGTAGTTGCAAAACACAAGCGATCTACAGAGAGATTGCATGACAGAGAGATTGAGCTCTAGAGAAAACAGCTGACTGGGTTTTTAAACCAAGGGAAAGGGGATGTGATTGGGTAATGGAAACAGGAGGAGGTGTGTCTTCTGATTGATGACTGATTGTTGACTGATTGGGTAATGATGATTGCCACCTGTGAGGGGAGAAGGAGAGAAAAGAAATACACATACAGGATACACACACACAGGATACCTGTATCCGTAACAGCTTAAGAGGGTGTGTACGATGCTGAATGGGTGTAGACGAAAGAAGAGCTCTGCAGTAGCTGCAGGGTTGGGGAGTAACAGATTACATGTAATCTGTACATGGAATCTGTTACTCTTACATGTAATCTGTTACATGTAAGCAGTGGCAATTTTAGCATGTAAATCTTGGTGAGGCAAAATATATATATACAATGGGGAGAACAAGTATTTGATACACTGCCGATTTTGCAGGTTTTCCTACTTATAAAGCATGTAGAGGTCTGTAATTTTTATCATAGCTACACTTCAACTGTGAGAGACGGAATCTAAAACAAAAATTCAGAATAATCCAACATTGTATGATTTTTAAGTAATTAATTTGCATTTTATTGCATGACATAAGTATTTGATCACCTACCAACAGTAAGAATTCCGGCTCTCACAGACCTGTTCGTTTTTCTTTAAGAAGCCCTCCTGTTCTCCACTCATTACCTGTATTAACTGTACCTGTTTGAACTCGTTACCTGTATAAAAAGACACCTGTCCACATTCAATCAAACAGACTCCAACCTCTCCACAATGGCCAAGACCAGAGAGCTGTGTAGGACATCAGGGAATAAATTGTAGACCTGCACAAGGCTGGGATGGGCTACAGGACAATAGGCATCAGCTTGGTGGAAGGCAACAACTGTTGGCGCAATTATTAGAAAATGGAAGAAGTTCAAGATGACGGTCAATCACCCTCGGTCTGGGGCTCCATGCAAGATCTCACCTCGTGGGCATCAATGATCATGAGGAAGGTGAGGGATCAGCCCAGAACTACACGGCAGGACCTGGTCAATGACCTGAAGAGAGCTGGGACCACAGTCTCAAAGAAAACCATTAGTAAACACTACGCCGTCATGGATTAAAATCCTGCAGCGCACGCAATGTCCCACTGATCAAGCCAGCGCATGTCCAGGCCGTCTGAAGTTTGCCAATGACCATCTGGATGATCCAGAGGAGGAATGGGAGAAGGTCACGTGGTCTGATGAGACAAAATAGAGCTTTTGGGTCTAAACTCCACTCGCGCCTTGTTGGAGGAAGAAGAAGGATTAGTACAACCCCAAGAACACCATCCAAACCGTGAAGCATGGCGGTGGAAACATCATTCTTTGGGGATGCTTTTCTGCAAAGGGGACAGGACGACTGCACCGTATTGAGGGGAGGATGGATGGGGGGCCATGTATCGCGAGATCTTGCCAACAACCTCCTTCCTCAGTAAGAGCATTGAAGATGGGTCGTGGCTGGGTCTTCCAGCATGACAACGACCCGAAACACACAGCAGGGCAACTAAGGAGTGGCTCCGTAAGAAGCATCTCAAGGTCCTGGAGTGGCCTAGCCAGTCTCCAGACCTGAACCCCAATAGAAAATCTTTGGAGGGAGCTGAAAGTCCGTATTGCCCAGCGACAGCCCGAAACCTGAAGGACCTGGAGAAAGTCTTATGGAGAGTGGGCAAAATCCCTGCCTGCAGTGTGTGCAAACCTGGTCAAAACTACAGGAAACGTATGATCTCTGTAATTGCAAACAAAGGTTTCTTGTACCAAATATTAAGTTCTGCTTTTTTGATGTATCAAATACTTATGTCATGCAATAAAATGCAAATGAATTACTTAAAAATCATACAATGTGATTTTCTGGATTTTTGTTTTAGATTCCGTCTCTCCAGTTGAAGTGTACCTTTGGTAAAAATTACAGACCTCGACATGCTTTGTAAGTAGGAAAACCTGCAAAATCGGCAGTGTTTCAAATACTTGTTCTCCCCACTGTATATACAATTTTTATCATAGGTACACTTCAACTGTGAGAGACGGAATCTAAAACAAAAATCCAGAAAATCACATTGTATGATTTTTAAGTAATTCATTTGCATTTTATTGCATGACATAAGTATTTGATACATCAGAAAAGCAGAACTTAATATTTGGTACAGAAACCTTTGTTTGCAATTACAGAGATCATACGTTTCCTGTAGTTCTTGACCAGGTTTGCACACACTGCAGCAGGGATTTTGGCCCACTCCTCCATACAGACCTTCTCCAGATCCTTCAGGTTTCGGGGCTGTCGCTGGGCAATACGGACTTTCAGCTCCCTCCAAAGATTTCTATTGGTTCAGGTCTGGAGACTGGCTAGGCCACTCAGGACCTTGAGATACTTCTTACGGAGCCACTCCTTAGTTGCCCTGGCTGTGTTTTCGGGTCGTTGTCATGCTGGAAGACCCAGCCACGACCCATCATCAATGCTCTTACTGAGGAAGGAGGTTGTTGGCTAAGATCTCGCAATACATGGCCCCATCCATCCTCCCCTCAATACGGTGCAGTCGTCCTGTCCCCTTTGCAGAAAAGCATCCCCAAAGAATGATGTTTCACCTCCATGCTTCACGGTTGGGATGGTGTTCTTGGGTTGTACTCATCCTTCTTCTTCCTCCAAACACGGCGAGTGAGTTTAGACCAAAAAAGCTCTATTTTTGAATCATCAGACCACATGACTTCTCCCATTCCTCCTCTGGATCATCCAGATGGTCATTGGCAAACTTCAGACGGGCCTGGACATGCGCCTGCTTGAGCAGGGGGACCTTGTGTGCGCTGCAGGATTTTAATCCATGACGGCGTAGTGTGTTACTAATGGTTTTCTTGAGACTGTGGTCCCAGCTCTCTTCAGGTCATTGACCAGGTCCTGCCGTGTAGTTCTGGGCTGATCCCTCACCTTCCTCATGATCATTGATGCCCCACGAGGTGAGATCTTGCATGGAGCCCCAGACGAGGGTGATTGACCATCATCTTGAACTTCTTCTATTTTCTTTTCTATTTTCTAATAATTGCGCCACAGTTGTTGCTTCTCCTACCAAGCTGCTTGCCTATTGTCCTGTAGCCCATCCCAGCCTTGTGCAGGTTTCAACAAATTTTATCCTTGATGTCCTTACACAGCTCTCTGGTCTTGGCCATTGTGGAGAGGTTGGAGTTTGTTTGATTGAGTGTGTGGACAGGTGTCTTTTTATACAGGTAACGAGTTCAAACAGGTCAGTTAATACAGGTAATGAGTGGGAGAACAGGAGGGCTTCTTAAAGAAAACAACAGGTCTGTGAGAGCCGGAATTCTTACTGGTTGGTAGGTGATCAAATACTTATGTCATGCAATAAAATGCAAATAATTACTTAAAAATCATACAATGTGATTTTTCTGATTTTTGTTTTAGATTCCGTCTCTCACAGTTGAAGTGTACCTATGATAAAAATTACAGACCTCTACATGCTTTTAAGTAGGAAAACTGCAAAATCGGCAGTGTATCAAATACTTGTTCTCCCACTGTATAAGCTCCAGCCAAAGCCGACTTAACACAACACACACTAAAGCAAACATTAATTGCACTATACGTGACAAAACGGTGCCCACAAACTTGTTAGGCTCGCATAATTTGGTCCCAACAGCACTTCCGCAACACCTTACGGACTGCTAGGCACCTGGCCTACAGCGGAAGCCTTGTCCTGGAAGCGAAACAGTTCCCTTCGGCCTCATTTACAGCCTTTGTTTAAAAACATACCGATATTGGCTGATTGTGTTTGAAACCAATGTGGTTTCTACTAGACAATTGAGAATTGTAAAACTATGGGCATAAGGGAACGACAAGCGGATTAAGAGGCAAATCCATAATTTCGATTAAGACATTAATGTAAAGCGAGGTAGGATGGTATGTTGTCAATATAACTATTTGGTTCAGCCCTTTGTGAAAATGTACAGCGACAGAATGTCATAACAATAGGCCGTGTTCTTACAGTATTCTCCGCTGTACACAGCAGACCGTAGGATAAATAGCGGGGGCATATAAGTAGACAATGAAAGGTCTAACATATAAATTTATGTAATTTTTCTAAAACAGGCTATAGGCGCTAAATGTGCACGTGCACCAACCAGTCAGAACAGTAGGCATAAATGAGGGAAAAGGGACCAAATTTCATTAGAGCGTGAGGCACGATGGGTATAAAGCTTACTAAACGTTACACAAAATTACCCTTAGTATTGACTTTCTTAGCTATCAGTAATACCATATCTCCCTGGCATATTACATTAATTTATGCAGGCAGCATACAAAGACATTTTTGGACTCACCTTGTTGTGCTGTGCTTCACTTCCTTCCAAACCGCAGA
>NC_036872.1:14866772-14911187 GCF_002910315.2 Salvelinus sp. IW2-2015
TCCCTGGCATATTACATAATTTATGCAGCAGCATACAAGACATTTTTGGACTCACCTTGTTGTGCTGTGCTCACTTCCTTCCAAACCACTCATTGTTGAATTTGCCATTTCCAACTTGTTGTGTAATGTTTATGTTTATTGGCCGATGAGCACCGGTACATTTGATCTATAATTTCTCTTCATTATTTCTCTTCATATGGCAAGGATTGAAAAGGATTTGCCAGTAGATTGTCGACTTGATTCATGATGATGACTGCTCGGTAAGATTTTGAAAGTATGATGTTGACATGATCAGTCCAATCAAAGCTACTGTACATATAATGTGACTTGACGTCATTTTATACGTGGCCAATGACCTTGAGCCTACCTGGATGGGCACTTCTAATGTAACTCTATGTCAGGACGCAAAGGGCTAGAATTTTCGAGGTCTCCCCTTAGACTTTGCGGTGACGTAGTTTCCCCATGAGTGACAGAAAACTGAGCCAATCACGGTGCTACGCTCCGTTTCTTCTGCTGGCTTGACCCACGACCACGGAAATCACTGAGCTGAGCTGAAACACCTGTATTTTGGAGCTGCCTTACTCAAGAAAACAAAAAAGAAACCATGTTTGTATGCTGCTTTACTAACTCAATGATCTATATATTTGTTTTACATTGTTTGCAAACTGATATGTGACACGTATTAATGCCAAAATAACATGCAAAACAGGCAAGCCCCAAAAAAACGACCTTTTTTGCAAAAAATGTGGGGCTCAAAACAGGTAGGACCCACCTACCCTGATTAATGGGTTGCCACTGCATGTAAGGGATTACAAAAAACAGTTCAGTTACGTTACCATTAAAAATACGTTACAAGTAAAAATATTGTAATCAGATTACAGATACTTTGGAAAAACTAGATGATTACTTCAAGGATTACTTTTAAATTCAGAAAGGAGTTTAAAAAAAATATATCTTTGACACTTCTCTGTTTCTCAATGACATTCAAATCAGCATTGAAAAAGTTTAAGTTTGTTCCATCTGAGTGAGTCTGACCAGAAGTCAGAGACCAGTATGATGACACACCAAATGGGTTTGATGGATCATAGGAAAAGAGCAGGAATAGGCTTTCGTAGGCTACAGTCTAAGATAAGTCTTCCAATGGTACGACTGCTGTCGGCATCCAAAGAGTATCCAACTTGAATAAGGAAGTAAGGATGACAGCAGTGGTGTAGTCTATGGCTATACGGATATCACTTATTCTTTTTATCTACATAGCGCATTGATGTGAATCACACTGCTGCTCTCTCATTTAGCAATTTACGCCTTACGGATTGTGGTTGTTGTGGATGGTGGTTCACAAATCTAAATGTGTATTTGAACCCAATAATGGTTGAATTGAAGAAGTTAAAGCTGCCTATCAATCATTGTTTTTGAAACCAGTGGACAGCCAGTGAAAAACCGCATTCTTGCAACAGCTGCACAGTGCGGAACCCAGCCTATGGAATAAAAGTGGGGCTTTTATTGCTCAATCTAATTCATGCTGGTATTCTTTTTTAATCCATAGGCCTAATGGACACACGTTCAAGCTTGCACACTTTTGATAGACTTAAAGGCGCAATCTGTAGTTGCTACATCCATTTTTGGACTTATAAATTATATATGTATATACTGTATATATATATATACACTACCGGTCAAAAGTTTTAGAACACCCCAATTTTTCACATTTTTATTGAAATTTAAGCAGTTCAGGTCCAGTGAATAACCTGAAATGGTGAAAAATTAAGCTGTAAGCTGCCAGAGGTTAAAAAAAAGTTTAGGTTACCAGAAACTGAAAAATAATGTACATTTCAGAGTTAAAAAAGGCCTTTTCAGGGAACAAGTAATGGGTTAACAACATGTAGCTGCTCTGCAGCAATGGAAGTAAATTAAGCCTTGAAAGTTGATGCAAACAATTCCTACAGGTGTCCCAATTTGTGTTGATTATTTACAAACCCTCTGTCTGTATAAAAGCAGTGTTGGAACAGACTGTGTTACTACACCCTCTTAAGCATTATTTGGACAATATTGTACTGCAGGAAGTAGTATATTGCTATCATAATGGCGAGAAAAAGGCAATTAACAAAGGAAGACAGACAGACCATTATAACCCTTAAAAGTGTAGGTCTTTCCTTTAGAGAAATTGCAAAGAAAGCCAAGGTGTCAGTGAGTAGTTTCCTACACCATCAAAAGGCATTTGGAAACTGGAGGGAAATCTAACCCAAAGCCACAAAGGAATCAGAAGACAAGTTTCTGAGAGTCAACAGCTTGTGTGATAGGTGGCTCACAGGACAATAGCTTCAAGTACAGCTTAACACTGGTCGAAGTAAGCAAGTCTCAGTTTCAACTGTGAAGAGAAGACTTTGAGCTGCAGGTTTGACAGGTCAAGTGGCAGTAAGAAAGCCATTGCTAAGATGGCAAAATAAGAAAAAGAGGCTTGCCTGGGCCATGAAGCACCGCCAGTGGGCTACTGAAGTCTGGAAGAACGTCTTATGGACCGATTAAATCTTCGGTTCATCACACAGATTTTCGTATGCCGTCGAGTAGGCGAAAGGATGGTTCCTCAGTGTGTGACACCAACTGTCAAACATGGAGAAGGAAGCATGATGGTCTGGGGCTCTTTTGCTGGATCCAGAGTCGGCGACTTGCACAGAGTGAGTAGCACCCTGAACCAAAACGGCTACCACAGCATTTAGGCAGCGCCTTGCAATGCCCTCTGATGTACGCCTAGTTGGTCAGGGGTTCATCCTACAGCAAGATAATGACCCAAAACATACCTCTAGGCTATGTCAGAACTACCTTAGAAGAAAAGAACAAGACGATAGGCTTCAAATCATGGAGACTTAAAACCCATCGAGCTGGTTTGGGATGAACTGGGCAGAAGGGTGAAAGCAAAGCAAAGCAACCTACAAGTGCAACACATTTGTGGGAACTTCTGCTACAGTGATGGGAAGAACATACCAAACAATATTTGATTTCCATTGTATAAAGAATGCTATGAGTGTGTTTGGCTGTCTGCAAAAGGTGGCTACTTTGACGAGTCAACAATATAGATACAATTTTATTAAACAAAACGATTCCATTATTTATTTTTTGTCTCCAATTGTTTATTTGTTCTATGCTTTAATTTCAGAACACATAAAACTGTGTGAGTTTCGATAAAAACTGTAGGTATTCTAAAAGTGTATATATAATAGTAGTATATATATATACAGTACCAGTCAAAGGTTGGGACACACCCACTCAAGGGTTTTTCTTTATTTTTACTATTTTCTACATTGTAGAATAATAGTGACGACATCAAAACTATGAAATAACTTCAACCTCAGGAGGCTAAAGAAATGCGGCTTAACACCTAAAACCCTCACAAACTCTTACAGATGCACAATTGAGAGCATCTTGTCGGGCTGTATCACCGCCTGGTACGGCAACTGCACCGCCCACAACCGCATAGCTCTCCAGAGGGTGGTGCGGTCTGCCCAACGCATTTACCGGGGGCAAACAAAAAGATCATCAAGGACATCAACCACCCGAGCCATTGCCTGTTCACCCCGCTATCATCCAGAAGGTGAGGTCAGTACTGGTGCATCAAAGCTAGGACTGAGAGACTGCTAAACAGCCATCACTAGCACATCAGAGGTGTCTGCCTATGGACATAGATTAGGAATCACTGACCACTTTTAGAAATGGATCACTATCCACTTTAATAATGTTTCCGTATCTAGCATAACTCATCCCATATGTATAATCTGCACTCCACACTATTCTATGGTATTTTAATCACTTTTAAATTGTGTTTACATATTGCATCACCCATTTCATGTGTATATACTGTATTGTATTCTATACTACACCACTGACTGTTAAACAGCCATCTCCAGCACATC
The DNA here is from genome assembly GCF_002910315.2 of Salvelinus sp. IW2-2015. Taxonomy (NCBI): domain Eukaryota; kingdom Metazoa; phylum Chordata; class Actinopteri; order Salmoniformes; family Salmonidae; genus Salvelinus; species Salvelinus sp. IW2-2015. The sequence goes on from NC_036872.1 coordinate 14,870,681, forward strand.
TGAGGCTGCTGCCTATAGACATAGATTAGGAATCACTGGCCACTTTAAGGAAATTAAACACTAGACACATTAATAATGTCTCCGTATCTTGCATTACTCATCTCATATGTATAAACTGTACTCTATACTATTCTACGGTATCTTAGTCACTTTAGTTGTGTGTAATTATTGCATCATCCATCTCATGTTTATACTGTATACTGTATTCTATAATATGCCACTGTATTTTAGTCCAATGCCGCTCTGACATATATGTATATTCTTAATCCATTCCTTACTTAGATGTACTTGTATTTTGGGTATATGTTGTGAAACTGTTAGATATTACTTGTTAGATATTACTGCACTGTCGGAGCTAGAAGCACACGCATTTCGCTACACCCGCAATAACATCTGCTAAACACGTTTATGTGACCAATACATTTTATTTTATTTTATTTGGAAATAACACATATGGAATCATGTAGTAACCAAAAAAAGTGTAAAAAAAATCTAAATACATCTTATATTTGAGATTCTTCAAAGTAGCCACCCTTTGCCTTGATGACAGCTTTGCACACTCTTCGCATTCACTCAACCAGCTTCATGAGGTAGTCACATGGAATGCATTTCAATTAACAGGTGGGCCTTGTTAAGTTAATTTGTGAAATTTCTTTCCTCAATGCGTTTGAGCCAATCAGTTGTGTTGTGACAAAGTAGGGGTGGTATACAGAAGATAGCCCTAGTTGGTAAAAGACCAACTCCATATTATGGCAAGTACAGCTAAAATAAGCAAAGAGAAACGACAGTCCATCATTACTTCAAGACATGAAGGTCAGTCAATCTGTAAAATCTCAAGAACTTTGAAAGTTTCTTCAAGTGCAGTTGCAAAAACCATCAAGCGCTATGATGAAACTGGCTCTCATGAGGACCGCCACAGGAAAGGAAGACCCAGAGTTACCTATACTGCAGAGGATAAGTTAGAGATACCAACCTCAGAAATCGGCAGATTGCAGCCCAAATAAATGCTTCACAGAGTTCAAGTAACAGACACATCTCAACATCAACTGTTCAGAGGAGACTGCGTGAATCAGGCCTTTATGGTTGAATTGCTGCAAAGAAACCACTACTAAAGGACACCAATAAGAAGAAGAGACTTGGGTCAAGAAACACGAGCAATGGACATTAGACCAGTGGAAATCTGTCCTTTGGTGTGATGAGTATACATTTGAGATTTTTGGTTCCAACCAGCGTGTCTTTGTGAGATGCAGAGTAGGTGAATGGATGATATGTGTGGTTCCCACCTTGAAGCATGGAGGAGGAGGTGTGATGGTGTGGGGGTGCTTTGCTCGTGACACTGTCTGTGATTTTTTTTAGAATTCAAGGCACATTTAACCAGCATGACTACCACAGCATTCTGCAGCGATACACCATTGCATACGGTTTGCACTTAGTGGGACTGTCATTTGTTTTTCCACAGGACAATGACCCAACACACCTCCAGGCTCTGTAAGGGCTATTTGACCAAGAAGGAGAGTGATGGAGTGCTGCATTAGATGACCTGGCCTCCACAATCACCTGACCTCAACCCAATTGAGATGGTTTGGGAAGGAGTGGACAGCAGAGTGAAGGAAAATCAGCCAACAAGTGTTCAGCATATGTAGGAGCTTTTGTAAGACTTTTGGAAAAGCATTCCATGTGAAGCTGGTTGAGAGAATGCCAAGAGTGTGCAAAGCTGTCATCATGGCAAGGGGTGGGTATGTTGAAAATCTCAAATATAAAATATATTTGGATTTGTTTAACACTTTTGGTTACTACATGATTCCATATGTGTTATTTCATAGTTTTGATGTCTTCACTATTATTCTACAATGTAGAAAATAGTAAAAAGAAAGAAAGAAAAACCCCTTGAATGAGTAGGTGTCCAAACTTTTGACTGGTTTTGTATATCCATTGATTCTTGAAGAATATAATTTATATATGCCTCATGAGCTTAGTTCAACTGTCACACAAAATATATGCTTGTTTTTCTCCAACGTTTGTAAACATTGTAAATGTAAACAAACACTGTATACCCTCATAACATGGTTAAAACAATAATTTTGATATCATGGATGGTCAGTCCTTGCATCCATAGCTCTGTGTATTAATCTGAGAGTGGTTACATTTCTCCAGGCCCATCCATCAGCTTTTTACCAAAACAGAGGCGGGGTGTCCATTTTGTTATTGTTTCATCTGTGGATTTGCCCTTTAAACAGCTGCATCAAGATATCAAAAGTGTCACCAACAAAAAGTTAACCAACAGGCCTAATGCAAATTCTGCATGAGTCCAGCATTTATTTTTCAAATAGAATCAATGAGCCCAATCAGTCCTCCATGACAACAAAATCATAAACAACAGAGTGGAGCTGGCTAATACGTCCTTAGTTTTGGGGTTAAGCTCAGTGAAAACAATTTGGCTAATCTATACTCCCATATTTCCAAGTCCTATTCTTGAAGATCAAGAGGTATAACATTTTGTAACGTGTACGCTGGGAGTCGGGAAGCAAGTTCAGGGAGTGTATTTAATAAATAAATGAACATAGAACAAAACAAGAAACACGGGTAGTGTACAGACGTGAACACTGGAACAGAAACAATAACGCCTAGGGAAACAACCAAAGGGAGTGACATATACAGGGAAAGCAATCAGGCAGGTGATGGAGTCCAGGTGAGTCTGGTGCGCGTAACGATGGTGACAGGTGTGCGAAATAATGAGCAGCCTGGTGACCTCGAGTGCCAGAGAGGGAGTATATGTGACACATTTATTGGAAAGACTGGAATTCTGAAAGACTTCGCTTTTTAATGTAAAGACATAATTTCATCATATGTAGTAAGTAGAAAGCGATGGATTAGAAGACGCCTTGGCATGCTGACTGCAGGAATGTCCACCAGAGGTGTTGCCAGATAATTTAATGCTCATTTCTCTACCATAAGCTGCCTCCATATATATATATATATTTGCAGGACCTAACATGTCATACAAAATGGATGACGTAGTACATAATTGTGCACAATTTTCAGAGACCCGTTTTGGCTCATGAGCACCACTTTCAAAACTGCTGGCTGAATTAATACAAAAGCTCTGGAGCATCACTTTAATTGCCCTCTATCTCTGCATCTTGACTATGGTATCAGCAGCTTGAGTCTCAGTAGGCCTATAGGTTAGGTTGACTCTCACAATAGGTGTGTTCACACCAGGACTAAGAACAATGCAGTGTGAAAAGGCCTAATGTGGTCACAGGCTGCAACTTGAAAAATGTTTTAGACACAAATCGAGCAGACTACTTGCTTTGACTCCATTTACCGAATGCAAACTTGATTCACTGAACAAACTCATATGAACTCTTGTTTGAGATAGATACTTCTGCAACATGTAGCTGGGTATTTGAATGTGCCGTAGATAACTGTTCTTAAAGGAATGACAATGCCATGCTGACATATTAAAATCAGCATGTACTTTTGTTGGAAGCATTTAGCCTTGAGATGAAAGATTCCCATGAGGAAGCTATCTGAATAAGGTGTTAACATGGTGAGCAATAATTCACTACCTGAACAAGCAATACAACATATATTTATGATTTGAGAAGCATAAAATGGCACAACACCAACGCACAGTTTAAGAATCCCAGAATGAATAAATATTTAATTATTAAAATATCAAAACCATAGAGCTGAGCTGCACGTGTAATAATAACAAATAAACAATTGTTTAAAATAATGTCACACTTACCCCCTAGAAGTACCATGATTGATTGTAGCGCACGGAGATGCAACATGTTTCTTTTCTCCTTTAATAAAAATATATTTAGACTTAGTGTTAATGGATCATTCAAAAAGGGAGGCGAATCATAGACTTGGATGCATCAAAACTGACTGCCAGATGTTTACTAATGTCCACTGACCATCCAAATGATAGCTTATTAAATTCCAAAAGTCATGCCGTTTCTCTCATCCAAAGTGAACAACCCTCAGCAAAATGTGCCCATTGCTGAATACCGAATGTTAATGAAAACGTAGCAATGTGTAGGCTAATAAATATTCAGTCATAAAAAGACTTGTTAAAATGTGAAAATTACATGCTCAGCGCTATCTAGCGCATAGTGACTTGAGCGCTTCGTTCCGCTTTGTCGACCAAGCTTATTAGGGAGAGTTTTCTTCTTGGGATCATGAATCACCATGGAAGCAGTTGTTTTCTAGTGCAGATTGTAGTAGATTTTTAATCCCTTTTCTTCACCCGTTTTTCATCCCTGTCTCCTCTGCATCATTTGCTCAGCGATGTGACTCCCGATGCTGAAGTTTCTTGGCACTGCGCACGGGTTCTTATCGTCGAACCCCAATGATTTCACAGAGAGTCACTGATACTTTAGCTGCAGAAGACACAAGTTGTGATCGAATTGCACCCTATGTTTTCATATCTTCTAGTGTCCTGTTTCACCCGTAGAAATAAAACGTTTAAAATCACGCATAACTCCAACATAGGTTGTTTACAGCGGAAACAAAAAGTAAGAATCCCCTGTCGGATACAGAACAACGTAGGGGTTAGGTTAGTTATTGTTTTATATACGTTTTCATCAAACTTCGGCACTCTATGTGGCTGCTGACTATGCAGCATGAAGTAATTATTTGCATTTGCCTCCGCCGGTATGTTCCCTGCAGCAGATATAGCCAATTTATAAAGACATGCAATTCCGCTCTCTTAAATCCATCCTGGTACAGTGCACTGTCAACATCCTTTATATAAAATTCTGAGGGAATTAAACCCACAAGTCATAATTTAGATTGCCAAATTCTGGTCTAGGGGGCGTGTAGTGTGAAGTAAAGCCGGACGAACCGCTCAGCACCCCACGCACGCACTTTAAAGCGCATATGTGATGGGGTCCTAATGAAGATAACAGGTTTTGTGACATTTTTTGTTGAATTCACTTTAGTTGACATCTCAACCAAAACTAGTTATTGAAATGACGTCTGTGCGCAGTGGGAACTCGCTGAGGTAGCCAAGATCTAAACCATTTTAAATGAAACCTTTATTTAACGAGGCAAGTCAGTTTATCTACAATGACGGACGACGCTGGGACAATTCTGCGCCGCCCTGTGGGAAGCCCAATCACAGCCAGTTGTGATAAAACCTGGATTCGAACCAGGGTGAATGCAGTGAAGTCTAAAGCACTGAAATGCAGTGACTTAGACCGCTGCGCCACTCGGGGGCGCCCGCTAAAATGCAGATATCTAAGAAGAAGTGTATTGACATATTTAACCCATTCCTTACAAACTGATATTCAAAAGAAAAATACCAATTGATGTTGCCAAATTATTCAGGAGTCTTAAATGGGACATATTGATTAGCGTTCTTCGCAATCCGTGTCTAGGGTTCAGTGTCCACTTCCCAGATGATGCTGGGAAGTGCAACAGGCAAGCAACAGTGACACCTTGTGGATTACTATACGTAAGTCTTATCTCACCTGCCAGGTTGATGACACACGGCACCGGACGCACGGACGATCTCCATAGTCACTATAGTCGATGAAACGGCGACCAAATATGAGACCAGCCTTTAGGCTACCTCCGCACCTTCTTATGTAATGGTTATTTGATTCTTTACCTTCATGCAGTCACTGTTATAGCCGTTATTAGGCCCTACCAGTTCTAACCTTTTCTCAGCTAGTACAGTTATTATGCTTCATTAACCCTCCTGTTGTGTTCCGGTCGATGTGGACCGATTTACACGTTTTCTCTCTGAAAAATATAGTTCATTTAATCTGATTGTCATAAAACAACCAAGTTAGGGACTGATTACGTATTTCTAATGAGAAAAACCTGGAGAAAAATCGGATCTCTGAAATTAAAATGGATTGCCCTCCCTTCAGTAAAATATATTTTTACCTGACCCTCCCTGACTGCTTGAAATAAAAACAAGTGACCATCCCCTATACCCCAAATACTAATTACAAGTACAAAGTGGATAGCTGAGAACATGCCTACCCTTTACCCCCACCCCAAGAACAGACCAGAGCCTTAGATATGCAGTTTTAGAAACTGTTCTTCGTTTTGTCAGCATTACATGGCAAAGTAGCCAGAAGATTGTCGATTTGCAGACAAGGGGGAAAACACATACTGTACATTATAATAAAAGCACTGCATGAATCTATCATCTTATTTGTGGTCCGAGAAAACATTTCCTTTTATAAATGCATTTCATGCATTTCTACGACATTTTACATAACTGGAGACATGCAGCATCTTTTTTAATTCCACAGGCTTGAAATAATAATAATTAATTATTGTTCCTTCTTAGGTTACCTGGCTTGCTCCTGACTGACTTGGAGTTAGTATGTTGTTTGGGCAGGCGGGTATTCTCCACTTCTGAACAGCCAGAATGTGGACAGGCGCATCTCATTAAAATGAGTGTGCTGGCCTTGGTCACAGGAGAGCTCCAGTATCATACACATGTTATCCATGTCTACATCATCCACATCAGGATTAAGAATAGAGAGAACATATCGAAAATGACTATTTACTTGGTCTCTCCAGACGCCTAGCTTTTTCTTGAAATCTGCAATTTTATCTTTTGCTTGGAAAAGGTCTCTTGCGTGTCCCTGCCTGGTTAGGTTGAGCAGCAGTCTCTTGGGTTGGCCTACAGATCCCGATACAACGGTCACATTGTAATCCATGTCCCATTATGCACTCTTTCAGAACACAGAATATTTCACCTGCAGTTGTATTCTGAGGAAATCTTTGCAACAAATAAATTCTTCATATACAGTATGTAGCGAATATATAGAAGAAGAGGGCATTTTAAATGTCAGTTGTCTCATCTAATTGGATTGCAAACCAATTTGATGTGCGGCTCTGTCTAAAACCTGCATGTGATTTAATATCATCTGCCATATCCTGGATTCTATGCGTGACTGTGTCATTTGAAAGGGGGATTTCACTGATCTTTGTAGCAGGAATTGGGCCTAAAACCATTCGGCAAGCATCAATGACTGAGGGCATGACCAGCTTATCAACTATAGTGAAAGGATCCTGACACTTGGAAATGTTATGAGAGAGTAAGTACTGTTTGAATTCTTCAGTAAACTCTCAATTGTCTGTAACATTATTGTGCAGCATTTTTGTTTTGTTGGCCATCTCTTTTTTGTTCAAATAAATCGTCTGTTTTATCCTTGAGATGTGGATGCTTTGTTTAAACATTTTCGATGGCTTCATATCGTATCATTGCTGTGGCAAGTCTGACATATCACACAGACAGGTTTTGGTGGTCAGTTGTTATTTTAAACAAATCAGGGAGAGACAGAGACCGTGCAGGCTGCACAACAGGGCTAGCTTGTGTGTGCGTGTGTGTTTAGTGTAGCTATACTTAGTCATGGCAACACAATTAGTTTACTGCAGCATGCATAGTTCAGCGCATTGCACAGGTAGGGGAGAGCGAGGTGAGTTGTCAAACAGGTAAGTTGTCAAACTGTTCATACCTCCAACACTAGAGGCGCTATCTCAAAAATCAAATTGCTACTTTGTTTGACTACATGTTCTATGGTCAACTTCATAATTATGCTGTTATTCCCACCCCATTGCTCTCATCAGCTTCAAACCTTAGACAGGTATGTCTGTGGGCCACTAAAGAGGCACATCAACACCGTGTGTGATGCCTGGATGAGGAACAATCCCGGGAAGACAATGTCAATTTATAACATTCCTGGGATTGTGGCAATCGCCTATCCTCTGGCTGCAACCCCCTTGAACATTCAGACTGGCTTTAGGGTGGCTGGGGTACAACCTTACAACAGGGATGTATTTCTGGAAACCCGAGTTTGCGCCATCCTACGTTACAGATCGACCCATTCAGAACCCAACCCTACCAGGCCCCAGCACCAACCCTGCGCTGCCAGGCCCCAGCAACATTCCAGCCCTGCCAGGCCCAAGCACCAACCTGCCAGACTCCAGCACAATTTCAGCCCTGCCAGGCCCTAACACCAACCTGCCAGGCCCCAGCACCATTCCAACCCTGTCTAGCACGAGCTCAGACACAGACTTTCCCCAGTTATTATGCTAGCACCAGCTCACCCTCGCCCAGCAATCCCATAGCTGACAGCAGACTACCAACTCCAGAGGACATTCGACCATATCCAAAAGCTGGCCCCAAAAACCAGCTTGCAAAGGAAGAAAACTGCGCAAAACAGCAATTCTAACTGACACACCAGTGAACCAGGCACTATAAATGGAAAAGAATAAGGCACAATCTAGCCAAAGGCTGTTTCCGAAGAAAGGGAAGCAAGGGGGGAGTCAAAATCTGGAACTGCAAAGAACAAGGCGGCAGCTAAAAAAAGAAAAATCGTAGAAGAGTCATCATCAGATGAAGAGAAGTGCTTCTGCCTCATCTGTGTGGAGCCATTTTCAAACAGCCTTCCAAAGGAGACTTGGGTGAAGTGTGTGAGATGCAACAAATGGGCCCATGATGCTTGCACCTCAGGCCAGGCAATTTATGTGTGCCAGAACTGTGACTCTGAAGATGAGTCTGATTAGTCAGATCCGGATGTACGTCGTATAGGCTGTTACAAAACTGTGCATTAGTGCATTAGTGTGTTTAAACACCACGTCTGTTATGTTAAGACTTTAAACATTTAAGCAAGTTATCCGCAGCATTACATTCCATTCCGATTCCAACAATTACCGTGGATCTGTCACGCCCTGACCTGAGATATCTCTGTTTTCTTTATATTTTGGTTAGGTCAGGGTGTGACTAGGGTGGATTATGCTAGTTTTTGTATTGTCTAGGGTTTTTGTATGTAGGGTTTTGTTGGTCTAGGTATTTGTATGTTTATGGTGGCCTGATATGGTTCACTATCAGAGGCAGCTGTTTATCGTTGTCTCTACTGTCATGGTCTGATCTGAGATATCTCTGTTTTCTTTATATTTTGGTTAGGTCAGGGTGTGACTAGGGTGGATTACGCTAGTTTTTGTATTGTCTAGTGGTTTTGTATTGTTTAGGGTTTTTGTATGTCTAGGGTTTTGTAGGTCTAGGTATTTGTATGTTTATGGTGGCCTGAGGCAGCTGTTTATCGTTGTCTCTGATTGGGGATCATATTTAGGTAGCCATTTCCCCTTTGGTGTTTGTGGGTTCTTATTCTATGTTTAGTTGCCTGTCTGCACTATTCATATAGCTTCACGGTTCGTTTTGTTAGTTTGTTCAGTGTTCATTCCAGTTAATAATGAAGAATGTACGTATACCACGCTGCACCTTGGTCCGATTCATACGACGAACGTGACAGGATCTATGTGCACGCCAGAGAACGTTCGATTTCAAAGTTTAAAGTAAAGTGGTTGTACCACTTAATTAATGTGTGCTCTGCCAGCATTATTGTTTTGATTGAAAGGCATGATTTGCCAGATTCTCCAGGCATGATTGTTTTTTGTTGTTGATAGTAACAATTAATTAGTTGTGTTCTTATTTGTTGATAATCCAATGTGACAATTTACCCGATGTAGTGTGACAATTTACCCGCTGATGGGGCAAATTATCGTAAGTGCACACTCTCTATCTAACGGTCTACAACTCCGTACTGAAATAAGATATGAAGATGTAATGAATACAAAATATGTGCCCAAGACTTCCATCTTTCATTTATACCATTGTGATGTATTGTGCGCAGTAAATGTTAGACAGCGTGAAAAGTGTGACAATATACCTCGCTCTCCCTACTGTAGGCTCTCCCCTACTGTATTTTATTTTATTGAGAACACAATAGGTGCACTTTATATTGCGTGGCCCACAGAGAATCAGGAATCAGGGGCATCATTGGGCACACATCAGATACTATAATAAACAACAAATTCCTGAGCAATGTGACATTTAATTGATTACAAATTACATGACCCTCCCCTGGACTAAATTACATAAATACCAATTTTCCCCGGGTAACTATTGTGTGCATTTCGACCTCTCCCTTAGCCTACAATATTTAATATAGCCTATTCTGCACATCAATGGGCAAGCCGAAGCATCTCTGATGATATGCCATTGTAGAGCAGCTTGGATAGGCTAAGGTCCGATGGAGCCGTTTTTATCTTAACATCAAATCATTTCTGAGTAACAATTAAGTACCTTACTGTAATTGTTTTAAATTAAAATGGTCAAAAAGAAACAAAGAAATCTTCTTAGCAAAGGGCAATTTCTCAAGTAATAATTTAGGTAAGATTTTCTGGTAGTGGTCTGAGTGGAGAAAAATAGCTGTTATTGGCAGAGATCTCTTTCTTATTGGTCTATTAAGTCATGTACAGCCTGGTGATGTAACCAAGCAGGCCAAAACTCCCTCCCAACTAAAACAGGTTGAAATGTCTGGCAGTATTTTCAAACAGCTCTTACACTAAAAGGGTATTATCATAATTTTCACAATTTCAAAGTAAATTACTTCAGTGAAAATAATTTAAAGTACTACTTAAGTCGTTTTATGGGTATCTGTACTTTACTTTTTCTATTTTTGAAAATTTTTACTTTTACTTCACTACATTCCTAAAGAAAATAATGTTATTTTTACTATACACATTTTCCCTGACACCCAAAAGTACTCGTTACATTTGAATGCTTAGCGGGACAGGAAAATGGTCCAATTCATGCTCTTATTAAGTGAACATTCCTGGTCATCCCACCTGCCTCTGATCTGACGGACTCAGTAAACACACATGCTTTGTTTGTAAATTACAGTATGTCTGACTGTAGGAGTATGCCCCTAGCTACCCATAAATATAAAAAAAGAAAAAAAAAAAAATAGTTCTGTCTGGTTTACTAAATATAAGGAATTTTAAATTATTTATACGTTTACTTTTGATACTTAAGAATATTTTAGAAATTCAATTTACTTTTGATACTTATTAAGTATATTTAAAACCAAATAATTATAGACTTTTACTCAAGTAGAATTTTACTGGGTGGCTTTCACTTTAATAGAGTCATTTTCTATTAAGGTATCTTCACTTTTACTGCACTGGGCCTTTAAACCATGGGTCTGTTTGCATTTAAAATTAAGGAGGTGTTCAACAATGGAAGTGTTAATTTACCTGCAAGAAAGCAGAGAACCATTCACACAGACCCGCTGTGGTGTAAAGTCCTTAAGTAAAAATACTTTGAAGTACTACTTTGGGGATCTGTAATTTACTTAACTATTTATAATTTTGGACAACTTTTACTTTTACTCCCCTACATTCCTAAAGAAAATATGTACTTTTTACTCCCATACATTTTCCCTGAAACCTAAAAGTACTTGCTACATTTGGAATTCTCAGGCAGGACACCAATATGAGCCTACTAGCACACCTATCAATATAACGCTTTGTCAGCCCTACTGCCTCCGATCTGGCGCATTCAATAAACACAAATATGTGTTGGTAAATTATTCTGTAAATTAAAGTCTTGGATTGTGCCCTTGTCTGTCTGTAAATTTAAAGTAAAGTTTAAAGTTTACATACACTTAGGTTGTAGTCATTAAAACTCGTTTTTCAACCACTCCACACATTTCTTGTTAACAAACTATAGTTTTGGCAAGTCGGTTAGGACATCTACTTTGTGCATGACACAAGTAATTTTTCCAACAATTGTTTACAGACAGATTATTTCACTTATAATTCACTATATCACAATTCCAGTGGGTCAGAAGTTTACATACACTAAGTTGACTGTGCCTTTAAACAGCTTGGAGAATTCCAGAAAAGTATGTCATGGCTTTAGAAGCTTCTGATAGGCTAAATTACATCATTTGAGTCAATTGGAGGTGTACCTGTGGATGTATTTCAAGGCCTACCTTCAAACTCAGTGCCTCTTTGCTTAACATCATGGGAAAATCAAAAGAAATCAGCCAAGACCTCGTAAAAATAATTGTAGACCTCCACAAGTCTGGTTCATCCTTGGGAGCAATTTCCAAACACCTGAAGGTACCACGTTCATCTGTACAAACAATAGTACGCAAGTATAAACACCATGGGTACACGCAGCTGTCATACCGCTCAGGAAGGAGATGTGTTCTGTCTCCTAGAGATGAACGTACTTTGGTGCGAAAAGTGCAAATCAATCCCAGAACAACAGCAAAGGACCTTGTGGCGATGCTGGAGGAAACAGGTACAAAAGTATCTCTATCCACAGTAAACCGACTCCTATATCGACATAACCTGAAAGGCCGCTCAGCAAGGAAGAAGCCACTGCTCCAAAATCGCCATATAAAAGCCAGACTATGGTTTGCAACTGCACATGGGGACAAAGATCGTACTTTTTGGAGAAATGTCCTCTAGTCTGATGAAACAAAAATAGAACTGTTTGGCCATAATGACCATCGTTATGTTTGGAGGAAAAATGGGGAGGCTTGCAAGCCAAAGAACACCACCCCGACCGTGAAGCATGGGGGTGGAAGCATCATGTTGTGGGGGTGCTTTGCTGCWGGAGGGACTGGTGCACTTCACAAAATAGATGGCGTCATGAGGAAGGACAATTATGTGGATATATTGAAGCAACATCTCAAGACATCAGTCAGGCAGTTAAAACTTGGTCTCAAATGACCCCAAGAATACTTCCAAAAGTTGTGGCAAAATGGCTTAAGGACAACAAAGTCAAGGTATTGGAATGGCCATCACAAAGCCCTGACCTCAATCCTATAGAAAATTTGTGGGCAGAACTGAAAAAGCTTGTGCGGGCAAGGAGGCCTACAAACCTGACTCAGTTACACCAGCTCTGTCAGGAGGAATGGGTCAAAATTCTTTTTTCACATTCTTAAAATAAAGTGTTGATCCTAACTGACCTAGGACAGGGAATTTTTACTATGATTAAATGTCAGGAATTGTGAAACATTTTGTTTAAATGTATTTGGCTAAGGTGTATGTAAACTTCCGAATTCAACTGTATATTGTAAGATAGTAATTTGTGCTTGCCAAATTGTAAGCCTATTAAGATTGGTTGAATAATGGTTTATATGAACTTAAAAGGGTCAAAAGATAAACTACTGTATTTTCCATTATGTATCCTTGAAAAAGTTCACAGTTGAGGAACATTCCCACTTTTGTATTTGTATTTATTAGGGATCCAAATTAGCTGCTGCCTTCCTCCTGGGGTCCAAACACATTACTTCTTCGGGATCGGTGTCCCTTCCACAGGACGGTTGAGCTAACATATGTTAATGCGATTAGCATGAGGTTGTAAGTAAAAAGAAAATTTCCCAGGACATAGACATATCTGATATTGGCAGAAAGCTTAAATTCTTGTTAATCTAACTGCACTGTCCAATTTACAGTAGCTATTAGAGTGAAAGAATACCATGCTATTGTTTGAGGAGAGTGTATAATTTTGAACATGAAAAGTTATTAAGGCTCTTACATGACACATAAAAACAAAAGATAAAACAGTACATCATATAACATTATTACACCACTACATATCTACAATAGAAAATGTATAAAACCACCATATAACAATACTACAATGTACTTGTGTAGAGTGTGTTTGCTAGCATTTGTGTGCGTATGTGTGTCTGTACCCGTGTGTGTCTCTTCACAGTACCCGCTGTTTCATAAGGTGTTTTGTTATCTGTTTTTTAAATCTGATTCTACTGCTTGCATCAGTTATCTGATGTGGATTATAGTTCCATGTAGTCAAGGCTCTATCTAGTACTGTGCGCCTCCCATAGTCTGTTCTGGACTTGGGGATTTTGAAGAGACCTCTGGTGGCATGTCTAGTGGGGTATGCATGGGTGTCCGAGCTGTGTGCTAGTAGTATAAACAGACAGCTCGGTGCAATCAGCTTGTCAACCCTTCTTACAAAAACAAGTAGTGATGAAGTCAATCTCTCCTCCACTTTGAGCCATGAAAGATTGACATGCATATTATTAATGCTGTGTACATTCAAGGGCCAGCCGTGCTGCCCTGTTCTGAGCCAATTGCAATTTTCCAAAGTCCCTCTTTGTGGCACCTGACCACAGAACTGAACAGTAGTCCAGGTGCGACAAAACTAGGGCCTGTAGGACCTGCCTTGTTGATAGTGTTGTTAAGAAGGCAGAGCAGCGCTTTAGTATGTACAGACTTCTGCCGATCTTAGCTACTGTTGTATGAACATGTTTTGACCATGACAGTTTACAATCCAGGGTTACTCCAAGCAGTTTATTCACTTCAACTTGCTCAATTTCCACATTATTCATTACAAGATAAATGTAGGTTTAGGGTTTAGTTAATGATTTGTACCAAATACAATGCATTTAGTTTTTGAAATATTTAGGACTAACTTATTTCTTGTCACCCATTGTGAAACTACCTGCAGTCATTTCAGTCGCTGTAGTAGCTGACGTGTGTAGTGTTGAGTCATGCGCATACATAGACACACTGGCTTTACTCAAAGCCAGTGACATGTCATTAGTAAAGATTGAAAAAAGTAAGGGGCCTAGATAGCTGCCCTGGGGAATTCCTGAGTCTACCTGGATTATGTTGGAGAGGCTTCCATTAAAGAACACCCTCTGTGTTCTGTTAGACAGGTAACTCTTATCCACAATATAGCAGGGGTGAAAAGCCAAAACACATACGGCTTTACAGCAGCAGACTATGATAGATAATGTCAAAAGCCGCAATGATATCGAACAAAATAGCCCCACAATCTTTTAATCATCAATTTCTCTCAGTCAATCATCAGTCATTTGAGTAAGTGCTGTGCATGTTGAATGTCCTTCCCTATAAGCGTGCTGAAAGTCTGTTGTCAATTTGTTTTCTGTAAAATATAATTGTATCTGATCAAACACCATTTTTTCCAAAAGTTTACTAAGGGTTTGTAACAGGCTGATTGGTCGGCTATTTGAGCCAGTAAAGGGGGCTTTACTATTCTTGGGTAGAGGAATTACTTTCGCTTCCCTCCATGCAGGCCTGAGGGCACACACTTTCTGGTAGGCCTAGATTGAAGATATAGCAAATAGGAGTGGCAATATCGTCTGGTATTATCCTCATCCAAGTTGTCAGATTCCAGTGACTTGTCATTGTTGATAGACAAAAAAAAATTCACCACTTCGACGCTCCCTTTAGGGAATGAAAAAATTACAATGCTTGTCTTTCATAATTTGGTCAGTTATACTGTGTAGACCATCATCGTAAATAAGAATTTGTTCTTAACTGACTTTGGAAGTTAAATAAAGGTTATTTTTTTATTTTTTTATTACTTGGATGTGAAGTGTCGGCATTTGTTGCTGGTATGTCATGCCTAAGTTTGCTAATCCTGCCAACGAAAAACTGATTAAAGTAGTTGGCAATATCAGTGGGTTTTGTGATGAATGAGCCATCTGATTCAATGAATGATGGAGCTGAGTTTGCCTTTTTGCCCAAAATTTCATAAGCTTCTCCAAAGCTTTTTACTATCATTCTTTATATAATTTATCTTTGTTTTATAGTTTATTTGTATTTTTATTCTGTTTAATCACATGCTTTCTCAATTTGCTCAAGACTTATTTGCCACACCTTTTGCCTCATCCTTCTCAACTATTCAATTTTTAAATTCCTCATCAATCCAAGGGGATTTAACAGTTTTTACAGTAATTTTCTTAGTGGCTGCATGCAATTTCATAAATGTGTCAAGTGCAGCGTCTAGTTGCTCCTCATTACACACCACCGACTAGCAAATATTCTTTACATCATCGACAAAAGAATCCCTACAAAACTTTTTGTCTGACCTTATACATTATATTAGGCCCAGCCTTTGGACTTTGGTTTTCATTGATATGGCTAGTATATTGTGATCACTACATCAGATGGATTTGGATACTGCTTTAAAGCTAATTTCTTCAGCATTCATAATGATGTGATCGATACACGTTGATGATTTCATTCCTGTGCTGTTTGTAAATACCCTGGTAGGTTGACTGCTAACCTGAACCAAGTTGCAGTCACTGGTTACAGTTTGAAGCTTTGTCTTGAGTGGGCAGCTAGATAAAAGCCAGTCAATTTTGAAATCACCGAGAAAATATACTTGTCTGCTGATATCCCATACATTATCTGTTATGCTGGTGAATGAGGACCCAAAAGCGACGTAATAGTAACAGAGTCTTTATTCCAGTATTAAACAAATAATGATTCTCCTGGATATTATCAATGGTAAATCCAAAAACAGGAAACTGAAATCCTCTCGTCAATAGAGAGGAACGACTGGAGACGCGACCACAGACTGCAGGTCGCTTCAGGAACCGCGACTGCGCCGTAGCTGTCATAGACACCTGCTCACACGCAGCATCTGAAGAAGGCAAAGAACAACAGGGCGGAACAAGGACACAGGAACAGCAAACATCAAACAAGAATCCGACAAGGACAGAAGCGGAAAACAGAGGGAAATAGGGACTCTAATCAGAGGGCAAAATAGGGGACAGGTGTGAAAGAGGAAATGAGGTCGTTAGGAGAATGAGAAACAGCTGGGAGCAGGAACGAACGATAGAGAGAGAGAGCGGGAGAGGAGAGAGGGAGGAGGAGAGAGAGAGAGAGAAAGAGGGAAAAACCTAATAAGACCAGCAGAGGAAGCACAGGACAAGACATGATCAAAGACAAAACATGACAGTACCCCCCACTCACCGAGCCCTCCTGCGCACTCGAGGAGGAACCCTGGCGGTAACGAAGGAAATCATCAATCAACGAACGTCCAGCACGTCCCGAGATGGAACCCAACTCCTCTCCTCAGGACCGTAACCCTCCCAATCCACTAAGTACTGGTGACCACGTCCCCCAGAACGCATGTCCATGATCTTCCGTGACCTTGTAAATAGGAGCGCCCTCGACAAGGACGGGGGGGGAGGGAAGACGAACGGGGGCGCGAAGAAAAGGCTTGACACAAGAGACATGGAAGACAGGGTGGACGCGACGAAGATGTTGCGGAAGAAGCAGTCGCACAGCGACAGGATGACGACCTGAGAGACACGGAACGCACAATGAACCGCGGAGTCAACTTGCGAGAAGCTGTCGTAAGGGGAAGGTTACGAGTGGAAAGCCACACTCTCTGACCGCGACAATACCTAGGACTCTTAATCCTACGTTTATTGGCGCTCTCACAGTCTGCGCCCTGTAACGGCAAAGTGCAGACCTGACCCTCCTCCAGGTGCGCTCACAACGTTGGACAAAAGCCTGAGCGGAGGGAACGCTGGACTCGGCGAGCTGGGACGAGAACAGAGGAGGCTGGTACCCAAGACTACTCTGAAACGGAGATAGACCGGTAGCAGACGAAGGAAGCGAGTTGTGAGCGTACTCAGCCCAGGGGAGCTGTTCTGCCCAAGACGCAGGGTTTCGAAACGAAAGGCTGCGTAATATGCGACCAATCGACTGATTGGCCCTTTCTGCTTGACCGTTAGACTGGGATGAAACCCGGAAGAGAGACTGACAGAAGCACCAATCAAACGACAGAACTCCCTCCAAAACTGTGACGTGAATTGCGGACCTCTGTCTGAAACGGCGTCTAACGGGAGGCCATGAATTCTGAACACATTCTCAATGATGATTGTGCCGTCTCCTTAGCGGAAGGAAGCTTAGCGAGGGGAATGAAATGTGCCGCCTTAGGACCTATCGATAACCGTAAGAATCACAGTCTTCCCCGCAGACGAAGGCAGACCGGTAATAAAGTCTAAGGCGATGTGAGACCATGGTCGAGAAAGAATGGGAAGCGGTCTGAGACGACCGGCAGGAAGAGAGTTACCTGACTTAGTCTGCGCGCAGTCCGAACAAGCAGCCACGAAACGACGCGTGTCCCGCTCCTGAGTAGGCCACCAAAACCGCTGGCGAATTAGAAGCAAGCGTACCCGAACGCCGGGGTGGCCAGCTAACTTGGCAGAGTGAGCCCACTGAAGAACAGCCAGACGAGTAGAGACAGGACGAACAGAAGATTACTAGGACAAGCGCGCGGGCGACGCCAGTGTGAGTGAGTGCTTGCTTTACCTGTCTCTCAATTCCCCAGACAGTCAACCCGACAACACGCCCTTCAGGGAGAATCCCCTCGGGGTCGCGTAGAAGCCACAGAAGAACTAAAGAACGGATAAGGCATCAGCTTGGTGTTCTTATTCCCGGGCGATAGGAAATCACGAACTCGAAACGAGCGAAAAACAACGCCCAACGAGCTCGACGTGCATTAAGTCGTTTGGCAGAACGGATGTACTCAAGGTTCTTATGGTCAGTCCAAACGACAAAAGGACGGTCGCCCCTCCAACCACTGTCGCCATTCGCCTATGGCTAAGCGGATGGCGAGCAGTTCGCGGTTACCCACATCATAGTTGCGCTCCGATGGCGACAGGCGATGAGAAAAGTAAGCCAAGGATGGACCTTATCGTCAGAATGGAAGCCCTGAGAAAGAATGGCTCCCACGCCCACCTCTGAAGCGTCAACCTCGACAATGAATTGTTTAGTGACGTCAGGAGTAACAAGGATAGGGCGGATGTAAAACGCTTCTTGAGGAGATCAAAAGCTCCCTGGGCGGAACCGGACCACTTAAAGCAAGTCTTGACAGAAGTCAGAGCTGTGAGAGGGGCAGCCACTTGACCGAAATTACGAATGAAACGCCGATAGAAATTAGCGAAACCGAGAAAGCGCTGCAACTCGACACGTGACTTAGGGACGGGCCAATCGCTGACAGCCTGGACCTTAGCGGGATCCATCTGAATGCCTTCAGCGGAAATAACAGAACCGAGAAATGTGACAAGAGGAGACATGAAAGGCGCACTTCTCAGCCTTCACGTAGAGACAATTCTCTAAAAGGCGCTGGAGTACACGTCGAACGTGCTGAACATGAATCTCGAGTGACGGTGAAAAAATCAGGATATCGTCAAGGTAAACGAAAACAAAAATGTTCAGCATGTCTCTCAGTACATCATTAACTAATGCCTGAAAGACAGCTGGAGCATTAGCGAGACCGAACGGCAGAACCCGGTATTCAAAATGCCCTAACGGAGTGTTAAACGCCGTTTTCCACTCGTCCCCCTCCTGATGTACGAGATGGTAAGCGTTACGAAGGTCCAACTTAGTAAAGCACCTGGCTCCCTGCAAAATCTCGAAGGCTGACGACATAAGGGGAAGCGGATAACGATTCTTAACCGTTATGTCATTCAGCCCTCGATAATCCACGCAGGGGCGCAGAGTACCGTCCTTCTTCTTAACAAAGAAAAATCCCGCTCCGGCGGGAGAGGAAGAAGACAGGACACGAGGTACCGGCGTCGAGAGAAACAGACAGATAATCCTCGAGAGCCTTACGTTCGGGAGCCGACAGAGAGTATAGTCTACCCCGAGGGGAGTGGTCCCCGGAAGGAGATCAATACAACAATCATACGACCGGTGAGGAGGAAGGGAGCTGGCTCTGGACCGGCTGAAGACCGTGCGCAGATCATGATATTCCTCCGGCACTCCTGTCAAATCACCAGGTTCCTCCTGAGTAGAGGGGACAGAAGACACAGGAGGGATAGCAGACATTAAACACTTCACATGACAAGAAACGTTCCAGGATAGGATAGAATTACTAGACCAATTAATAGAAGGATTATGACATACTAGCCAGGGATGACCCAAAACAACAGGTGTAAAAGGTGAACGAAAAATCAAAAGGAAATGGTCTCACTGTGGTTACCAGATACTGTGAGGGTTAAAGGTAGTGTCTCACATCTGATACTGGGGAGAAGACTACCATCTAAGGCGAACATGGGCGTGGGCTTCCCTAACTGTCTGAGAGGAATGTCATGTTTCCGAGCCCATGCTTCGTCCAAAAACAACCCTCAGCCCCAGAGTCTATCAAGGCACTGCAGGAAGCAGCCGAACCGGTCCAGCGTAGATGGACCGACAAGGTAGTACAGGATCTTGATGGAGAGACCTGAGTAGTAGCGCTCACCAGTAGCCCTCCGCTTACTGATGAGCTCTGGCTTTTACTGGACATGACATGACAAAATGTCCAGCAGAACCGCAATAGAGGCAAAGGCGTTGGTGATTCTCCGTTCCCTCTCCTTAGTCGAGATGCGAATACCTCCCAGCTGCATGGGCTCAGTCTCTGAGCCGGTGGGAGGAGATGGTTGAGATGCGGAGAGGGGAAACACCGTTAACGCGAGCTCTCTTCCACGAGCTCGGTGACGAAGATCTACCCGTCGTTCTATGCGGATGGCGAGTGCAATCAAAGAGTCCACGCTGGAAGAACCTCCCGGGAGAGAATCTCATCCTTAACCTCAGCGTGGAGTCCCTCCAGAAAACGAGCGAGCAACGCCGGCTCGTTCCAGTCACTGATGCACAAGAGTGCGAAACTCTATAGAGTAATCCGTTATGGATCGATCACCTTGACATAGGGAAGCCAGGGCCCTGGAAGCCTCCTTCCCAAAAACTGAACGATCAAAAACCCGTATCATCTCCTCTTTAAAGTTCTGATAATCGTTAGAACACTCAGCCCTTGCCTCCCAGATAGCTGTGCCCCACTCCCGAGCCCGAACCAGTAAGGAGTGATATGACGTAAGCGATCCGAGCTCTCTCACTAGAGTACGTGTTGGGCTGGAGAGAGAACACAATATCACACTGGGTGAGAAAAGAGCGACACTCAGTGGGCTGCCCAGAGTAACATGGTGGGTTATTAACCCTAGGTTCCGGAGACTCGGAAGACCAGGAAGTAGCTGGTGGCACGAGACGAAGACTCTGAAACTGTCCAGAGAGATCGGAGACCTGAGCGGCCAGGGTTCAACGGCATGACGAGCAGCAAACAATTCCTGCTCGTGTCTGCCGAGCATTGCTCCCTGGAACTCGACGGCAGTGTTGAGAGAATCCATAGTCGCTGGGTCCATCTTGGTCGGATTCTTCTGTATGCTGGTGAATGAGGACCCAAAAGCGACGTAATAGTAACAGAGTCTTTATCCAGTATTAAACAAATAATGATTCTCCTGGATATTATCAATGGTAAAACCAAAACAGGAAACTGAAATCCTCTCGTCAATAGAGAGGAACGACTGGAGACGCGACCACAGACTGCAGGTCGCTTCAGGAAGGCACTGGCCGTAGCTGTCATAGACACCTGCTCACACGCAGCATCTGAAGAAGGCAAAGAACACGACAGGGCGGAACAAGGACACAGGAACAGCAAACATCAAACAAGAATCGACAAGGACAGAAGCGGAAAACAGAGGGAGAAATAGGGACTCTAATCAGAGGCAAATAGGGACAGGGTGTGAAAGAGTAATTGAGGTCCGTTAGGAGAGAATGAGAAACAGCTGGGAGCAGGAACGGAACGATAGAGAGAGAGAGCGGGAGAGGGAGAGAGGGAGGAGGAGAGAGAGAGAGAGAAAGAGGGAAATAACCTAATAAGACCAGCAGAGGGAAGCACAGGGACAAGACATGATCAAAGACAAAACATGACATTATCAAGCATTTCACACTTATTATCCAGATACTGACTGTTAGCACTTGGTGGTCTATAGCAGCTTCCCACAAGAATGGGCTTTAGGTGAGGCAGGTGAACCTGTAGTCATATTACTTCAACAGTATGGCAATTTTCAACAATGTGGCTCTGTATATAGGCCGCAACCCTGCCAAAATTGTCCTTTCTGTCTTTTCTGTAGATGTTATAGCCATGTATTGCTACCACTGTATCATCAAAGGTATTATCTAAATGAGTTTCAGAGATAGTCAGAATTTGAATGTCATCTATTACTAGCAAGTTATTGATTTCATGAACCTTGTTTCTTAGGAAGAAGAATTTGTTATGTTAATGTGGTCTATTTTTTTGCACTTTTCTGGGATGCTTGATTGTTTTTATTGCTTTACTGGGAAGCTTATCAGAAGTAGACATAGGATGCATTGGTGCAATTATTTATTTCATGTCAAGATCTGCCCATCTCGCAACATGCTCAAAAAAACAACGAACTCGAACATGCCCAGATGCGTTGACACTGACGTCATGTGACAGTGTACAAAGAACGGATAGAGAAGAAGATCAGTGTGCCAAATCCAGGCATAAAAGATTGCAGGGAAAGAAACAAAGTGTTGTTGTCAGACAGGTGGAGGAGAAGATGGATGACGCTTCCAAAATGACAGCGTCCATGGAAATGTTGCTTGAATCTGAATGTGCAGCAAGTGAAGTGTGTGACAATGAATGGAAAATTGTGAAATCAAAGGGAACGAAATGAGCAAAAGTTGTAGTGGAAGTCAAGGATCGGTCCAATAATGCATTTCTTGTTGGACTGCATTTTTTGGACAAGGAGGTTCAATTGGGAGAGCATTTGAGTCCAAACCACTGTGGGAACTGCAAAAGATATGGCCACATGTCAAATGTTTGCAGATGGGAGAAGTACATTATTGAAGAATCTGTGAATGGAAAATGTTGCAACTGTGGTGGGTTTCATACTCCGGACGTCCATGAGTGCCCAGTTAGGGTGAAAGAGGCCGAAGTGTCAAGGATCAAGGCTGTACAGCAGATCTCCTATGTTGAGGTGGTGAAGACAGTCGAAGGAGTAGGTAGGTGGCGGAATGCACATACAATTGTTGCGAACACCATTATACCAGAGAAGAAGAAGAAACAAGAAGAAGTGCTGTAGCTAGGTCAAAAAACGTCAACACTGGAAAGAGATAGTACGTTTTCAATGACATTTGCTTAGCTTTTTTTGATACATGAATTCTGCTGGACGATTTATCATAGGTAGTTAGTTGTTGGACCTTCCAACTAAGCTAGATAGCTAGTTATGATCTACAGAATAGACTTTCCATGCAATCTGAATTTATTTTGGATGAGCTAGCACGCTAACTAGCTAGCTAGTTTTCTAACCTTGATTTGCCGGCTATGGTCACTACTCGCTAGCTTACAGTAGCTGGGCTCGATGGTCTTATCTTCCCTGAACCTTGTTCTCAGGGTATCCATATCCCAAGGGTATTACGTGAGACACACCCAGCATGTTAACGTTATCTAGGTAGCTCGCTAGCTACTTGTGTCAACACACTATGAGTAATGTTAGTTCCTTTTCAATGTAGCTAAACATTAGCAAATGTATTCGTGTTAGCAGGCACTATTATTGCTAGCTGGAGAACACAACAACTAGCTAGGAGGCTAGCTAGGCCTAGCTATATGCCTAAAATATAGAAATCATGATGATGACAACTAGGGGTAATGTAGAATGTCTATGCTAAATTGTCCCATACAATCTTCTTCTCTACCACAGATTCCCACATGGTCTCAGAATCCAGGAAGGGAAAATGCTTACAAGAAAGAAACAGAATGAAAACAGAGACAGAGTTGTTGTTTTCCATTGTTACTTGTAATTTCAAAAAGGGAAGAAAAAGACAATCACATTTTTCTAAATTAGCTATCTAGGCTACTCACTATACTATAGCCTAAAGGTTTGAGTCACCACTAGAATAATTATTTTCATGTTGTTGAGTAGGCCTATATCTTTGTTAAATCTAATTAATCAAATTATTAATCTAACAATAAAAATCCTTATTATTTTGTAAGAAATGTAAGGTCTATTTACATGTTGCAATAAAGTTGACTAAAGTAGAAGCTGTTTTGTTTGTAGGCATTTTCAGTTGGTAATGAGTAATAAGTAATTATATAGAAATTGCGCATAGCTAACTATAAGGTTACACTTCAATTAAAATAGCTAAATCCTGTGTAACAACTAGCAACAACCTTGTACTTATGCAGATATTACAGATGTGTACTTTGTGGTGTATTGGTGTGTTTATTTCTCACTTGGATGGAGCTTTCAGAAGCTGACAATAAAATTGTCAGGATTGATTATGTACTTTGTAGGTACACAATAATTACAAGTAAGTACCCCTCAAGATATGCTTAAATTTTAACTAGTTAAATCCTATGTAACACCTAGTAATTACATTGCACTCATGCAGATATTACATCTACTCGGTGGTGTACTTGTGGGTTTATCCTCCCACTTGGATGGCGCTTCCGGAAGCCTTAAAATGAGGGCCAGGTTGTCAGGATGGGTAATGTACTATATAAGTACACATTAATTACAAGTAAATACCATTCAAGATACACTTCATTTTAACTTGCTAAATCGTGTGTAGCACTTAGTAACTACATTGTACTTATGCAGATATTGCATGTACTCGGTAGTGTACTTGTGGGTTTATCCTCTCACTTGGATGGCAAGGAGGTACAGGTTATCATAATGGGTAACGTTCACATTAATCTTTTTGTTTATTATAGTCTGGGATGACACCTGTATGGTAAAGCTGATCTGTTTTTGCAAACTCAACCAAGTTAACCCATATGTTACACTTTTTGGGGGGCAAGTGCTAGCATCAATATTGAGTGGAGTTTTTGAAGAGTGCGCATACACAGGTAGGTAATTAGAGTCTATTGAGCCTCCAGCCTTTGTAATCTGGGACACCCAGCAATCTGTCCACAAGAGATTACAACCTTGTGACATTTAATACTGAATCGGATGCAGCTGAGAATAAACTAAACACTAAATTGGTGAATTTAGTGGAAACAAGCACGGTAACAAGCATTTGGTGTTATAACAGCGCTATAGTTACAGACTGCAATAACCACCAGTTAGTTGCATGTTGTTATTACAGTGTAACTACGAGTCACTACAATTGACTACAATACTGGTTAGTGTAATTACATTGTATTAAGGACCCCTTAAAAAGTGCTACCGAATTTGAACACTAAATGCAATTAAAATCCACCGACTCATCTACAGCACAATTATTATTTTCATGTAGGTATTTTTCTGCTCCATTTGTTTCTGAATGCTTTGATGTCTTTTTTCAAGCCCAACACGAGGATGAGTATGACATCCACAGTGCATCCTGAATCTATTCTGTCTCCGTAGGTAGGAAATATACATGAAACAGACCCAAATTATAAGAGTTTTGATCACGTATAGATCAATCTGCAGTCTACTCAGATGTAAGTTAGAATAGTAGAGTAAACTCAAGCAGAGCGTATCCTGGGATCCTCAGTACTTTGTGATGATGTTCACAAATCTAGGATCCAGTATGAAATTACATTGGCCAGCATTGATTTACAGCTGGCACCACCACTGCATTTCAATCAGCTGTAGGCTACTCATTCTACATTCCATCCCTCCCATGTGGAACCTATGTTTTGGTTACCTCTGAATGTATGAAAGGTGATCTCTGGGAGAAAACATTACACTGTCTGTGGCTGCAAGTAGTTTTAAAAGACAATAATACACTCCACACCTGCTAAGTATATTAGTACTGGTTAACGGAATGTTTTTGTACATGTGGTTAGGTTTTTAACATAGACATTGGCAGCAGCCGCACTCATGTGCACTGCATCAACTTACTTCAGACGTGATGTGAGGAAACATGATATTAAGACAGATGGGAAGGTTTGAAGACAAAGGGACCTAAGGGAGAGATTTGTAAATCAAGACATCAATGAACATTCTATTAGTGACTCTTAGGGACAAATCTAAGTGACTGAGAAGTTGACAGAACAAAAGTCAACTTTTGTTCCCCCTCTGACTTTAAAGTTGGAGTATGTTCCCTTCTATATGCGTAATGCGGTGAGTAGGTCCCTTGGGGCCAACCTGAGGTGGCATCCTTTATCCATGACCTTAGCCAGGCTCCCCTTCCTACTGGCCCTGACAGCTCCACACAAGTAGACAAAAGCCCCAAATTCCTAATCACACTTCATTCTCCTCCTCTATCTGATCTATGATAGCACTAATAATAACCTGGCACTGCAGATTGTACCCAGTCTCCTTTGGTGCCCTGTACACCTTGAGCCTGTGCAGATTACAACCACCCATTCAGAGGCCATTAAAACGTTATTTACTTATCATCTTCACTCTGTGTGCCAGGCAGATGCCCACAGGGGAAGAATAAAGTGACCTTCCTATAGCCCTCAGTAAGTTACAGGAGGGTACACTGTACCATTGCTCCTCTCCTGGTGATTTGTTCTTGTTGCCTAACCTTTAAAATAAATTTGACTCACATAGAGACAGCACAAAATAACCTCCTCTGTTTCATCTAACATACACAGACCTGAAGTGGACCGCCTTTGTCTAGGGTAATTGTTGTAAACATTTCCCAGCCAGAAGTACATGAAAATATCTCCTTCTGAGAGAGAGAGAGTTGTGATCAGACCAGGTGACTGTGTCATTTTGAGTGACAGTTCAGCAATTTCAGTAGCACAAATTATATTTTTTTGCTCATTCTGCCTTACATGGGCAGTTTTTTCTTATCAAGGAGGAGGAGGCATGACCTGCTTAGGACATGCTTAACTTTCCCTAACCTTTCATACAGCTGATAATTTCCACTCAAGATTCTTCTCTCTTCAATATGCTGCCAGCACAAGAGGATATTATGCAAAGACCCACTGGACTGATAAATCCAGCGCTCAGAGTGACAAGCAATGGGGAGACCTTCCCAAATCTTCCCCTCACTTGATTACCGTTTCAGTCTGCCTAACCATCAACTTGCCAAGGGCACTCTATTACCTTGCAACTGTAGTCTGTGGCTATGTCTGAGCAAAGAGTTTAATATGTGAATACATGTAAAACATTTTACTCATATTTAATTCAATACATTTTAATAATATATTATTCATTCAAGTTTATTCTCGACTTTCACGCATTGTCCTCCAGAGGCAAATTACACCCAGCTTTACATAACCTTATGTCACATAACCTTAAAAGAATGTTTCCTAATTTCCTGGGAATGCTCTCGGTTAGCTGGGTATGGCATTAGTCTTGTCTCTGGTCTCCCTGGTAGCACCATTTGATGAAAGAGAGAATGGGAAAGGGGCCCCAGCAGCACTAAATGATTGTCTAATGGATTCCTGCTTTACTGCTGGTAATCTGGTAATCAGAGGTTCAGAAGGAGCACATCTATCACTGAGGGAAAAAAATACAAATCTTAATATGTCCCGCTTCCTCTCACCCAAGGAGTAAATGTGTACCAGATAAAAAAACGGCCTTGTTTCAGGAGAGACTGGATCTATTGCCAACGATTTGTGGCAAACGAAGTAATTTCGATACCAGTCCATGTACTGACAGATGGAGCCTAAATTTAATAAGGAGCCAATTTACTGGCAGGTGGTATAGAAATGGAATTGCAGTTATCTTCTCTCCTTTTCTGCTCCGTTCTTCTCACAATCCAACTGAAAATCAGATGGGAGAAAAGAAACAAACACTACCAAAATAAGGCTATTTATTGATGTCAGACACATTGCTGCCACCTTTGAGCTGCTATCTTTTGGAAGGTGAACACAACATGTCCCCTCTATTTGGTTTAGGTCTGTTTCTATGACAACAAAATTATATAGGTCTGTTTTTCTATGAAACCACAAAGAGGGTAAACTGTGAATGCGTACTGAATATAGCTAAGGTCAATCTTCAAATGCAGGATCCATTTTGGAAAACTAAACACCCTTACCGAAAAAAACCCGTCTGTTGGCAAACCTTTTGCCAATTTGCCGCACATTTGTGGCAAGCTCAAATTTTCACATGCAAATTAGTTTTGTGGAAAACTGTTGCGGCAAATCCACAATTTTGGGAAACTTGAGGCAAACATTCTACTGTTTCCTGCAAACTCAGTATGAATATGCAAATTAAATCAGTTTTTTTTGGTTACTGTGTGTTAACAACATTGAAATGTTGTATCTACATAAACCAAATCACATGTGACTTCAAATTAACATGCTTCTCACAGAGAAAACTAAACATACTAAATGTAGTAAATGTACTAAACAACATATATTCAATGATTTAACAAAAAAATAAATCCAATACAACTTGAAATCATTAGCATGCTAATGAAGAAATTAGCAAAGACTGAATATTTCCCAAATAAAGTGTTTATTTGATATTTTTATGTAGCCATAACATTTACATGAGAGAAATGTGAACACTATGGGGATGTAGACCTTAGGGTGTTTAAAGGGGCAACTACAGAATGTACATGAGCCAAGTGATAACTGAGCATTAGCTTTCGACCAATGGGAGTTTTAAAAAATTATTCAAACAACAAAAAACAAAACAAACCGACTACACAACTATTGCATTTTTGAGTGAACTTTGGAGATGGCGGCCCTGTGGAAGTCCTACGTCTAAAGCTTGTTGAAATCATGAACTGAAACAATCAGAAAACACAAAACCAAAATGAAATTAGGATACTGAAAACATCTATTTTGGCATGTTAAAAGGTGTAGTCAGTGGCTAATGTATGGGGTTGGCTTTGGATAAATGTGGTCATCTGTTACAAAGTTGACTTGGTGTTGTTATGCTGCTCACTGAAACTGGCATTTTATATATTTTTCAGCAAGGAAACAATGTTTCTGTTTGTATAAATGCTATATAAACAAATGATGTAGCTAATATAAACTGGGACTTAGGCCTACTAAATCTACCTTTAAATGTGTGGCCAACTGTTCCTAGAGAGCTACAGTATACAATATTTTTCTCCAGCCAAGCCTCAACACAATTGATTCCAACTAATCAACTGCTGTAATTACGATATTGAATATAGTCTGGGGATCATTAAGAGACAGCCATCTACTGGTTGTCTCTTCTTCCTGACTCAGGTGTATAAGGCTTGGGTGGAAGAAAAGCAACATCAAATTCAATTACATCTAATATGGAAATTCTAATTATTTTTCAAAATGAATTATTGTTAACTTACATCTCAAGGCCATGCACACAAGAAGCTTTGACCTGCTACACACACATTTCTCTGTCCTCAGTTTGATTGAAGGCCTCAATCTGTATTTTTGGCTTGTAACGGATTGCTTCTAGAAAGAGAGAAGGAAACAACACATGATCAAAACGAGCTAGCTACAAGCTTAAACCAAAGAAATATCTAATTGTTACAAAGAATGAATGTATGAGCTACATTTATGAGAATAATACATGCATTTGCTTACTTTATCAAGCTTAAAGACGATACATTCATTTATCGCTCCAAAAAAGTGAGTGAGTGCACCACAAACACCTTTCCAGGGTGTTAATAATGCCTCCTCCCAATACAGCCTCTTCCAACACCACGAGTAGGAGAAGGGTATCCATTTGCCAAAGTTAAGTTTTGCTTTGATGTCATATTGTTGCTACCTTGGGTGTTGTGCTAGCTAACATGCTACTGAACAGGTATACTATCATATTGGCCTGCAAATTGGTATTAAAGACAGCAACTGTTATTCCCTGATCTGTTTCACCTGTCTTTGTGATTGTCTCCACCCCATTCCAGGTGTTGCCCATCTTCCCCATTATTCCCCTGTGTATTTATACCTGTGTTTTCTGTCTCTGTTGCCAGTTCGTCAAGCTTACCAACGTTCGTCCTGTCAGTGCCTGTCTTTTCCCAGCCTCTCTTTTTCTCATCCTCCTGTTTTTTTGTTTTTTTTACCGTTGCTTGTCCTGACCCTGTACCTGGCCTCTCTGCCCGTCCATGACCCTGAGCCTGCCTGCTGTCCTGTACCCTTGCTCCACTTCTGGATTACTGAACTCTGCCTGACCCTGACTGCCGTCCTGTACCTTTGCTCCTACTCTGGATTATCGACCCCTGCCTGCCTTGACCTGTCGTTTGCCTGCCGCTGTGGTTACATTAAACATTGTTACTTTACACAGTCTGCACTTGGGTTTTACCTTGTTTCCTGATAGCAACGGATTCAAGTGTTTAGGCAAATTATTACATAGCCAGCTAGCACATTTAATGTGCAAAAATATGATAGCTAACCTTAGCAAGCTAAGTGCTAGCCAGCTCGCTAAGCACTAACCAGTCAGTGACGCTGAAAGATTGAAACTGGTATCAGCAAAATGTGTTTCACTCTCACATAAAACTAGGCATCAATTAGCTTACAACATTTTAAAGTTTATTAGAAAGTTAAATTAAGTTAGACACTCACCGGACAACTTTGGTGGATAGCTAGCTAGATAGCTTGGTTTACATTTTCCAACAGATTTGTCTAATCCCCCTGATTCGTGGTCAACGGTTACTGTTTTTGGAACTCGTGTTCACCTGAAATGGCTTTTGGAAAACTGTTTGCCAATAGTGGCAATAAATATTGTTGCCACAAGTTTGCCAGATTCAAATACAATCTTGAGGGTATTGTTTGCCAGAAAAAAACCTCTGAACTATTTGCCACTAGTGGCAAATGTTATTGTTGCCAAAGGTTTGCCGCAGATTCCCCACTAGTGGCAAACATTTGCAAACTTCTGGCAACATTTTGTGGCACACCATTTAGTTTGCAGCAAATTTGCCACAAACTTGCGGAAGTTTGCTGCAACCACATTTTATGTGGTTATCCTTGGATGTATTCTCTAGACTGGAGTGTCTTAAAGGTCCAATGCAGCCATTGTTATCTCAATATCAACTAATTTCTGGTTAACATATTTGATTAACAATTAAGCACATTGGCCAAAGATGGGAGAGGAAGTTGATCATTCATGACCACATGGCATAAAAATGGGGAGTGGTTGGAAATGGCATCCGACTGCAGCCACAGAGTGATTTCGAGTAGCCTGCCATGCCTGCAGTGAACAATGCTTTATTGAATGCCTGGGTGGGATGTGATTATAATAATACTAGGCCTAAAAGTAATGAAATTAGAATTATTAATCAGCCATTGATTGAACTGCTGTGTTTTGACTTCCACTTCAGGGAAAGAGCTTGCAGACCTCCACTGAGCATTTGTGATGGATGAATACACATTAAAACGTAGAACACATTGGGGGAAAGTGC
This sequence comes from Salvelinus sp. IW2-2015, assembly GCF_002910315.2. NCBI lineage: Eukaryota > Metazoa > Chordata > Actinopteri > Salmoniformes > Salmonidae > Salvelinus > Salvelinus sp. IW2-2015. The sequence goes on from NC_036872.1 coordinate 14,901,365, forward strand.
TTATGTGCATTTGTTTGTGTGTCTTCATGTCTGCATTATGCATAGCTCATAAGGCGTTCTAAATGGGCTCATGATGCATTATGAAGAGGGTTTTCATAGGGAATTTGACCAAATATACTATTGTGAATGTCTAATGAATATTCAATCATGGCAAGAAATAATCATGAACACATGGAGATAGAGTTCAACTCTGCACATGGAATGGTGAGATTATTCTGTCCATTGACCCTCATTGCTTGGGGGGGTAATTTATTATTGCCAGTTGACTTGTAATATAGGCATATGATCCAATGACTGCTATCTTAATGCATTATAGCTCATTAATCTATGATACTGTAGCTTTATCTGTAGATGACAGAAGTATTGGATTTCAAGACTAATACTGTCACCTAAAGTTTTTTATATCTTCCTCAATATGCAAGGGGATGCATGGGTCCTTTGAATGAACCTCAGTAGCTAGGTTTTATCCAGTTTGCAAATATTCTAAAATCTGCATAAAACAATATGTGCAATTTCTCACCAGAGATGTTTCAATCAAACTGACTTTCTGCTGATAAAAGAGTGTGTGTGATGAAGTAGTGCATAAAAATCTGTTGAATTCCCATGTACCAAATGAAAAATACAAGTTAAATGCGTTTCCATTGCATTTTCAACTCTACTGATGATCTTGTCACAAAAACTGTTGTGTTATATAGCAAATGTGCCCACTTAGGTTTTGGCACAAGCCTTATCAAAAATTCCTACAGGAATCCTGCATGAAAAAATCAGCAGGAAACATGCAGAGTATATATCCTGCAGGAGTAGGAAGTACTGCAGGATATCCCACAGGATTTTCCTTGCCACTTTCCTGTAGGGCAAGTTGTTCAGGAAAACAATCCGGCAGGCATCAATCAGAATATATATCCTGCAGGAATAGGAAGTCCTGAAGGATTTTCGGTGCCAATTTCCTGTAGGAACATTTCTGCAGGATCCTGTAGGAATCTTGCAGGCTATTATTCAGGAAAACAATCCTGCAGGAATCCTGCAGAATATACAGTTGTAGTCAGAAGTTCACATACACCTTAGCCAAATACATTTAAACTCAGTTTTTCACAACTCCTGTAACGTCCTGACCAGAGTTCTTATGTGTTGTGCCTGTTTTAGTGTTGGTCAGGACGTGAGCTGGGTGGGAATTCTATGTTGTGTGTCTAGTTTGTCTGTTTCTGTTGTCGCTAATGGTTTCAATCAGAGGCAGCTGTCAATCGTTGTCCTGATTGAGAATCATATATAGGAGGCTTGTTTTGTGTTGGGATTTTGAGGGTGATTGTTTCCTGTCTTCTGTCTTTGTGTTCTGCACCAGATAGGACTGTTGTCGGTTTTCACATTTATTGTTTTGTTGTTTGTAGTGTTCTAATATATTCTTTATAAAATCATGTTGAACACTAGCCGCGCTGCGTTTTGGTCCTCTCCTTCATCCCAGGAAGAAAGCCGTGACAGAATCACCCACCAAACTCGGACCAAGCAGCGTGGCTACGGGCAGCGACAGCAGCGACAGCAGGAGCAGAGAAAGGAGGAATGGACATGGGAAGACGTTTTGGATGGCAAGGGTTGCTACACATGGGAGGAGATCCTGGCTGGAAGGATCGCCTCCCATGGGAACGCTGGAGGCAGCTAGGAGCGCAGAGGTAACCGGAGAGAGGAACCGGCGTTATGAAGGTACGCGGCTAGCACGGAAACCCGAGAAGAAATCCCAAAAATTTCTTGGGGGGGGGCTAAAGGGTAGTGTGGCGAAGGCAGGTAGGAAACCTGCGCCCACTTCCCATGCTTACCGTGGAGAGCGGGAGTACGGGCAGACACCGTGTTATGCGGAAGAGCGCACGGTGTCTCCTGTACGTGTGCATAGCCGGTGCGGGTTATTCCACCTCCCCGCACTGGCCGGGCTAGATTGAGTATTGAGCCAAGTGCCATGAAGCCGGCTCAACATATCTGGCCTCCAGTACGTCTCCTCGGGCCGGTTGTACATGGCACCAGCCTTACGCATGGTGTCCCCGGTTCGCCAACACAGCCCAGTGCGGGTTATTCCACCTCCCCGCACTGGTCGGGCTACGGGGAGCATTTCAACCAGGTAAGGTTGGGCAGGCTCGGTGCTCAAGGGAGCCAGTACGCCTGCACGGTCGGTATATCCGGCGCCACCTTCCGCCCCAGCCCAGTACCTCTAGTTCCGGCACCACGCACCAAGCCTCCTGTGCGTCTCCGGAGCCCTGTACGCACTGTTCCTTCTCCCGCACTCGCCCTGGGTGCGTGCCCTCAGCCCGGTACCACCAGTGCCGGTACCACGCACAGGCCTATAGTGCGCTTGAGAGTCCAGTGTGCCCTGTTCCTGTCCCCGACTAGCCTTGAGGTGCGTGTCTCCAGTCCGGTACCACCAGTTCCGGTACCACGCACCAGGCTTATAGTGCGCTTCGAGAGTCCAGTGTGCCCTGTTCCTGCTCCCCGCACTAGCCTTGAGGTGCGTGTCTCCAGTCCGGTACCACCAGTTCCGGCACCACGCACCAGGCCTACTGTGCGCCTCAGCAGGTCAGAGTCGGCCGTCTGCCAACGCCGCCTGCACTGCTTTGCCTGCCCAGCGCTCTGAGCTGCCTGTCTGCCCAACGCCGTCTGAGCTGCTGCCTGCCCAGCGCCGTCTGAGCTGCTCGCTGCCAGCGCCATCTGAGCCATCCGTCTGCCCAGCGCCATCTGAGCCATCCGTCTGCCAGCGCCATTGAGCCGTCCGTCTGTCCGAGCCGTCAGAGCCGCCATCTGTCCCGAGCCGTCAGAGCGCGCCTGCTGTCCCGAGCGTCAGAGCCGCCCGTCTGTCCCGAGCCGTCAGAGCCGCCCGTCTGTCCCGAGCCGTCAGCGCGTCCGTCAGTCAGGAGCCGCTAGAGCCGTCCATCAGTCAGGACGCCGCTAGAGCGCCCGTCAGTCAGGAGCTGCCAGACGCGCCAGCCAGTCAAGGAGCTGCCAGAGCCGCAGCCAGTCAGGCGCTGCAGAGCGCAGCCAGTCGGAGCTGCCAGAGCCGCCAGCCAGTCAGGAGCTGCCAGAGCCGCCAGCCAGTCAGGAGCTGCCAGAGCCGCCAGCCAGTCAGGAGCTGCCAGAGCCGCCAGCCAGTCAGGAGCTACCAGAGCCGCAGCAGTCATAGCCGCCTCCAGTCATGAGCCGCCCTCCAGTCATGAGCGCTCCCGCAGTATGAGCCGCCTCCAGTCATGAGCGCCTCCAGTCATGAGCCGCCCTCCAGTCATGAGCCCGCCTCCGTCATGAGGCTCCAGTCATGAGCCGCCTCCAGTCATGAGCGCCTCCAGTCATGAGCGCCTCCAGTCATGAGCCGCACTCCAGTCGGAGCCGCCTCCAGTCGCGTGACCAGTCGGCGCCGCCTCCAGTCCGGAGCCGCCCTCCAGTCGGAGCCGCCCTCCAGTCCGGAGCCGCCCTCAGCTCCGGCGCCCGCCTCCAGTCCGGAGCCGCCCTCCAGTCCGGAGCCGCCAACTCAGTCCGGAGCCCGCCACTCAGTCCGGAGCCGCCACTCAGTCCGGAGCTGCTTTTCAGTCCGGAGTTGCCTCTCTGTCGTGAGCTACTCTCTGTCGTGAGCTACCTCTCTGTCGTGAGCTACCTCTCTGTCGTGAGCTACCTCTCTGTCTTGAGCTACCTCTCTGTCCTGAGCTACCTCTCTGTCCTGAGCTATCTCCTCTATCTAGGGGGGGCCTTGGTGAAGGTTCCTAGACCAGGTCGGGGCGAGGGTCGCCACTCAAAGGACGCTAAGGAGGGGACAAAGAAGTGGTAGAGTGGTGTCCTGCCTGCCGCGGAGCCGCACCGCGGACAGATGCCACCCAGACCTCCTCTTGAGTTTTTGGGGTGCGTTCGGAGTCCGCACCTCAGGAGGGGGTACTGTAACGTCTGACCAGAGTTTTTATGGTTGTGCTTGTTTTAGTGTTGGTCAGGACGTGAGCTGGGTGGGAATTCTATGTTGTGTGTCTAGTTTGTCTGTTTCTGTGTCCAGCTTAATATGGTTCTCAATCAGAGGCAGCTGTCAATCGTTGTCCCTGATTGAGAATCATATATAGGAGGCTTGTTTTGTGTTGGGATTTTGTGGGTGATTGTTTCCTGTCTTCTGTCTTTGTGTTCTGCACCAGATAGGACTGTTGTCGGTTTTCACATTTATTGTTTTGTTGTTTGTAGTGTTCTAATATATTCTTTATAAAATCATGTTGAACACTAGCCGCGCTGCGTTTTGGTCCTCTCCTTCATCCCAGGAAGAAAGCCGTGACAATTCCTGACATTTAATCCTAGTAAAATTCCTGTCTTAGGTCAGTAAGGATCACCACTTATTTTAAGAATGTGAAATGTCAGAATAATAGTAGAGAGAATGATTTATTTCAGCTTTTATTTCTTTCATCAGATTCCAGTGGGTCAGAAGTTTACTCACTTAATTAGAATTTGGTAGCATTGCCTTTAAATTGTTGAAATTGGGTAAAAACGTTTCAGGTAGCCTTCCCACAAGCTTTCCACAATAAGTTGGGTGAATTTTGGCCCATTGCTCCTGACAGAGCTGGTGTAGCTGAGTCAGGTTTGTAGGCCTTCTTGCTCGCACACGCTTTTTCAGTTCTGCCACACATTTTCTATGGATTGAGGTCAGGGCTTTGTGATGGCCACTCCAAATCCTTGACTTTGTTGTCCTTAAGCCATTTTGCCCAACTTTGGAAGTATGCTTGGGGTCATTGTCCATTTTGAAGATGTTGCTTCAATATATCCACATAATCCTTCTATTCGCGTCTTCTTTCTGACAGTATGACGGCTGCATGGTCCCATGGTGTTTATACTTGTGTACTATTGTTTGTACAGATGAACGTGGTACCTTCAAGCGTTTGGAAATTGCTCTCAAGGATGAACCAGACTTGTGGAGGTCTACAATTTGTTTTATGAGGTCTTGGCTGATTTCTTTTGATTTTCCCATGATGTCAAGCAAAGAGGCGCTGAGTCTGAAGGTAGGCCTTGAAATACATCACTGGTACACTTCCAATTGACTCAAATGATGTCAATTAGACTATCAGAAGCTTCTAAAGCATGACATACTTTTCTGGAATTTTCCAAGCTGTATAAAGGCACAGTCAACTTAGTGTATGTCAAATCAAATCAAATGTATATAGCCCTTCGTACATCAGCTGATATCTCAAAGTGCTGTACAGAAACCCAGCTAACACCAAACAGCAAGCAATGCGGGTGTAGAACTACGGTGGCTAGGAAAAACTCCCTAGAAAGGCCAAACCTAGGAAGAAACCTAGAGAGGAACCAGGCTATGAGGGGTGGCCAGTCCTCTTCTGGCTGTGCCGGGTGGAGATTATAACAGAACATGGCCAAGATGTTCAATTGTTCATAAATGACCAGCATGGTCAAATAATAATAATCACAGTAGTTGTCGAGGGTGCAGCAAGTCAGCACCTCAGTAGTAAATGTCAGTTGGCTTTTCATAGCCGATCATTAAGAGTATCTCTACCGCTCCTGCGTCTTCTAGAGAGTTGAAAACAGCAGGTCTGGGACAGGTAGCACGTCCGGTGAACAGGTCAGGGTTCCATAGCCGCAGGCAGAACAGTTGAAACTGGAGCAGCAGCACGGCCAGGTGGACTGGGGACAGCAAGGAGTCATCATGTCAGGTCGTCCTGAGGCATGGTCCTAGGGCTCAGGTCCTCCGAGAGAGAGAAAGAAAGAGATAGAGAGAATTAGAGAGAGCATACTTAAATTCACACAGGACACCGGATAAGACAGGAGAAGTACTCCAGATATAACAAACTGACCCTAGCCCCCCGACACATAAACTACTGGATGCTGAGACAGGAGGGGTCAGGAGACACTATGTAAACTTCTGACCCACTGGAATTGTGATATAGTGAATTATAAGAGAAATAATCTGTCTGTAAACAATTGTTGGAAAATTGACTTGCGTCATGCACAAATTAGATGTCCTAACCGACTTGCCAAAACTATAGTTTGTTAACAAGAAATGTGTGGAGTGGTTGAAAAACGAGTTTTAATGATTCCAACCTAAGTGTATATAAATTTCCGACTTCAACTGTATATCCTGCAGGATTAGGAAGTACTGCAGAATATCCCACAGGATTTTTTGGGCCACTTTCCTGTAATAGAATTCCTGCAGGAATCCTATAGTCCTTCAGCAAAACTATCCTGCAGGAATCCTGCAGATGGTCCTCAAATAAAACCTGCCGGATTGTTTCCTGAAGGACTACCTGCAGGAATGGTCCTATACCAAAATGGTCCTAAAATCCTGTGGGATATCCTGTAGGTAAGAGTCCTGCAGGTAATTCCACATGATTTCCATGGCCATTTTCAGGTAGGACAATCTGCAGGATTCCTTCTTCTTTCAGAGAATTTCATGTCGGACAATCCACGTTCTTTCAAAAGAACAGACAGATTGTACAAGATATATGGTTGCATGGCAATTGTATTATCCAATGAAGCAACAGCCGACGTGTTTGTTTGTCCATTTCACAAGCACTGCATGAAATAATATTCCTAGGAGATAGAAAATACAAGATTTTGAATAAATATGGTAAAAGCACATTTTGTAACGAGGTGACATCACATGGTGACATCACATGAACATCTTATGTGTTTTGGTGTGACGGGAAACAGATGTCTGAAATGGTAAACTTGGTGATAGTTGGTTTTAATATGGCTGGTACACCAACAACATCTGTGAGTATGTACAGTGCATTCGGAAAGTATTCAGACCCTTTCACTTTTTCCACATTTTGTTATGTTGCAGCCATATTCTAAAATGGATCAATCTACACACAATACCGTATAATGACAAAGCAAAAACAGGTTTTTAGACATTTTTGTTAATTTATTACAAATAAAAAAACTGAAATATCACATTTACATAAGTATTCAGACCCTTTACTCAGTACTTTGCTGAAGCACCTTCGGCAGTGATTACAGCCTCGAGTCTTCTTAGGTATGACGCTTCAAGCTTGGTACACCTGTATTTGGGGAGTTTCTCTCATTCTTCTCTGCAGATCCTCTCAAGTGCAGGTTGGATGGAGAGCGTTACTGCACAGCTATTTTCAGGTCTCTCCAGAGATGTTCGATCGGGTTCAAGTCTGGGCTCTGGCTGGGCCACTCAAGGACATTCAGAGACTTGTCCAAAGCCACTCCTGCGTTGTCTTGGATGTATGCTTAGGGTTGTTGTCCTGTTGGAAGGTGAACCTTCGCCCGAGTCTGAGGTCCTGAGCACTCTGGAGCAGGTTGTCATCAAGGATCTCTCTGTACTTTGCACCATTCATCTTTCCCTCGATCTTGACTAGTCTCCCAGTCCCTGCCGCTGAAAATAATCCCCACAGCATGATATTACCACCACCATGCTTCACCATAGGAATGGCGCCAGGTTTCCTCCAGACGTGATGCTTGGTATTCAGGCCAAAGAGTTCAATCTTGGTTTCATCAGACCAGAAAATCTTGTTTCTCATGGTCTGAGAGTCCTTTAGATGCCTTTTGGCAAACTACAAGCAGGCTGTCATGTGCCTTTTACTGAGGAGTGGCTTCCATCTGGCCACTCTACCATAAAGACCTGATAGGTGGAGTGCTGCAGAGATGGTTGTCCTTCTGGAAGTTCTCCCATCTCCACAGAGGAACTCTAGTGCTCTGTCAGAGTGACAATCGGGTTCTTAGCCACCTCCCTGACCAAGGCCCTTGTCCCCGATTGATCTGTTTTTATTTTTAATAAATTTGCAAACATTTCTAAAAACCTGTTTTTGCTTTGTCATTAATGGGGTGTTGTGTGTAGATTAAAGAAGAACATTTTTATTTAATCCATTTTAGAATATGTCTGTAACGTAACCAAATGTGGAAAAGGMGGGGGGGGGGGGGGGGGYMRTGAAGACTTTCCGAATGCACTGTATGTGTGTTAGGCTCCGTTATAAAGAGAGATATGAGAGGCTGAAACTGTGTGTGGTGTTACCTGCGCCTGCATGGCTGTCCAGTTCTGCCTTCTGTGGTAGTCAGTCTCACTGTTGTTTAACAGGCTCTCTATCTCAACTGGGGAGGACAGGAGTTCAGAATATAACTGCAGAACATCTGTGTGTTACATAAATGACAGCGACAAAATAGTGCAAATTATACATATATTGTAGTAGTAAAAGACAACCTACTCACGTTTAACTCGTAGACTACTGGACTAATGAGACAAAGAATCAGAAACAGTATAAGTAAATGTATTGTCTTCTAATGCACTTACCAACTCTGATGTGGTGTGGTGGCCTTCTGCTAAACTGTTAGAAATACAAGGTAAAGAATTACAGTGAAATACTAGGTGTGTGTGTGTTTTCTGTGCTCCCTGTAGTCTATGCTCTAAGGGAAAAGAAGACAACTCACCACTGGTGGTGGTGGTGAAACTGTTCAACCAAGCTAAAAGTAAAACAGAGAGAAAGTCATGTAAAAATGATCCATTTCTATTTAAATCAAACTATTGGTATATTCAATATTTTCCTGTGAAAATAATGTGATATTTCATAGATACATTGCATACTTGTGTTCTATCTAGAGCGTATAGCGAGTACGGAAGTCCACTGTCATTTTTCAAGTGCGATTCCAAACCCAGAATGTGAAACGGCAAGTAAGTACTAGGTTTGCCGGAAGTTCTATAAGCGTTATTGGGAGGTCTGGAAAACAAATCACGCATGGGAGCATACATTTAGTAAATCGTGTAGCAAATAGTTTTTTTCCGTTTGTTTTCAGGGACAGATGGCAACTGATGCATTCATTTCACTCCATGACATTGGCTTGGCAGGACAAAAGTGGAAGACTAGTTTGGAGGTAAGACATTTTAACAACATCTGATTAAAAATGTAGGAAATGTAGATAGCTGTGTTCTGTTCAGTCTAGAGTTGTTAGCCAGCCAATTATTTGTGCATTCTTACATGATCAGAAAATACATGCATGCATTGTCTGTTATCTAATGTTAGCCAACCTTCTTCTTGTCACTTTCCCCTCCCCTCGTGTTCCACCATTGTATACAACGTTTTTCAAAATGTTTAATCATGTAATTATCAAATAAAAGTAAATCAGTGACAACTTGATCAAGCCCAGTTAAAAATATAAAAACATATTTTTTATATGAATATGCATAACTGTTTACAATGCCATTCCACATTATCAAAGGTACAGTAGTTGTGGTTCTCAGCAACTTGAACCAGCACTGAAATTTGAGCAGTCAGGTTAATGTATCCTCCCTTGGCCTTATGTTTCTGCTCTGTTCGCCTCAGGTTCAAGCACATCCCACCCCATCACCCAGACAGATTACCTTTTGAAGACAGATAATTTGTTCATTTAACATGGTGGGATCCTTTTGTGCCAGTAAAATTGTGCCTGTTCCCAAGAGCTCCAAGGTAACCTGCCTAAATGACTATCGCCCTGTTGCACTCACATCTGTAATTAGGAAGTGCTTAGAAAGGTTGGTCATGACACACATCAACACCATCATCCCAGACACCCTAGACTAACTCTAATTCGCACACCGCCCCAACAGATCCACAGATGATGCAATCTCAATTGCACTTCACACTGCCCTCTCCCACCTGGACAAGAGGGGAAATAACTATGTGAGAATGCTGTTCATAGACAGCTCAACTACGAACCAAACACAATTTCACATATGGCCTCACAGAAAAAACACCTATTCCACATATCGAACAACACTTCACTAGAATTATATAACCAACCCCTTTACAAACAAGTCACAATTAGACGTCTTTAGTGCTTCAGACACAGAGTTCTCTCACACATATGTCAGAGAACTTTC
>NC_036872.1:14917078-14965844 GCF_002910315.2 Salvelinus sp. IW2-2015
TATATGCACCATATACACACACTCACTAGACTTTAAATACACACTCACTAGACTTTATATACACACTCACTAGACTCAATATATACACCATTTACACTCACTCACTCACTCACTCACTCACTCACTCACTCACTCACTCACTCACTCACTCACTCACTCACTCACTCCCTCACTCACTCACTCACTCACCTACTACACTGCCACTCCCACACAAATCCCTCACATATTCAAACACTACATATGCACACACACACACACACACACTAACGCTCACACTCACACTCACACTCACACTCACACTCACAACACAAACAAACATTCTGTACATACACACGCACACACACTTTTACACTCATTATTTGCAGGCTCCTACTCTTATTATTATCTATCCAGATGCCTAATCACTTTACACTGCCTTCATGTACATAGTATCTACGTCAAGTACCTCGTACCTCTGCACATTGATATGGTACTCCCTGTTTATGGCTCCATTCTTGAGTATTTTATAATTATTCCCTGTTTTAGTTACTATTTTATTTATTATGATAATTTGTAAACTCTGCATCGTTGGGGAAGGTTCATAAGCAAGCATTTCACTGTAAACTTTACACCAGTTGTATTTGGAGCATGTGATAAATACAACTTGTTTTGAATCCTCTAACGACAAAACATTGGCACAATGGTCTGAACAAAAACTGCACAAGGTGGGGTGGCAGGTAGCCTAGCGGTCAAGAGCCTTGAGCCAGTATCTGAAAGGTTGCTGGCTCATATCACCGAGCCGACTAGGTGAAAAATATGTTGATGCGCCTTTGAGTAAGGCACTTAACCCCTAATTGCTTATGTAAGTTGCTCTGGATAAGAGTGTCTGCAAAATTACAAAAAATGTAATGAAAATTGAAGTTCCTAAACTGATTAGAATACCATCTCTTTTCTGACAACCTTTTCATGTGAATAATACATTGCAGTCATGTCCTCCTCTTTGGTGAATCAAGACAAATCTGAAATCTGAAATCTTAAAAGACAAGATTGTTTGTTTGTTTTATTTTAGCGGAGGTTCTTATAGATGATGTTTACGATTGAGTGTTTTCCCATGCAGGATCATCTGAAGATGGATTGGACTATGAGGCAACTCTCGCATCAATGCACAGTGATAAAAGGAATTGACAATAAACCTGTCAAGGTAGCTGAGCAATTAACTGAATGATACTGTAACAAACTGATATGAAAACTGTGGTTTCGTTAACATTTTTCACTTTATCAGTGTTGCAACATGCAATACTATAGCTACCTACTACACCTCTATACCAATTTCCATTAAAAAGTTATTGTCACGACTTCCGCCGAAGTCGGCCCTTCTCCTTGTTCGGGTGGTGTTCGGCGGTCGACGTCACCGGCTTTCTAGTCACCACCGATCCATTTTTCTGTTTCGTTTTGTTTTGTCTGTATTATACACACCTGGTTTCAATTCCCCTATTATGTTCCCTATTTAACCCTCTGGCTTTCATTTCTGTTTTGTCCGTGATTGTTTTGTTACGTTAGTGGTTGTTGTATTTTCTTATATGTTTTGTAATTATTCCCGTTGTGGAATTTTGCTGAGATTTTGAGTAAACGTTTTGTGTTTCGCTCAACACTGGTGTCCTGCATTTGACTCTGCTACTTCGCCGCACACAACCCTGACAGTTATTTATATTTGAACATATTACTGTAATGCAATTATGTATTCACACATTATGTTGAAAGAAACATAAATATGGTTAAGGTTAACACATTGACATATTTACAGTCACCTCATACAAGTACTTGGGTGTATGGCTAGACTGTTCACTGTCCTTCTCTCAGCACATATCAAAGCTGCAGGTTAAAGTTAAATCTAGACTTGCTTTCCTCTATCGTAATCACTCCTCTTTCACCCCAGCTGCCAAACTAACCCTAATTCAGATGACCATCCTACCCATGCTAGATTGCGGAGACATAATTTATAGATCAGCAGGTAAGGGTGCTCTCGAGCAGCTGTATGTTCTTTACCATTCGGCCATCAGATTTGCTACCAATGCTCCTTATAGGACACATCACTGCACTCTATACTCCTCTGTAAACTGGTCTTCTCTGTATACCCGTCGCAAGGCCCACTGGTTGATGCGTATTTATAAAACCCTCTTAGGCCTCACTCCCCCTATCTGAGATATCTACTGCAGCCCTCATCCTCCACATACATCACCCATTCTGCCAGTCATATTCTGTTAAAGGTCCCCAAAGCACACACATCCCTGGGTCGCTCGTCTTTTCAGTTCGCTGCAGCTAGCGACTGGAACGAGCTGCAACAAACACTTAAACTGGACAGTTTTATCTCAATCTCTTCATTCATAGACTCAATCATGGACACTCTTACTAACAGTTGTGGCTGCTTTGTGTGATGTATTGTTGTCTCTACCTTCTTGCCCTTTGTGCTGTTGTCTGTGCCAAATAATGTTTGTACCATGTTTTGTGCTGCTACCATGTTGTTGTCATGTTGTTGCTACCATGCTGTGTTTTCATGTGTTGCTGTGTTGCTATGTTGTTGTCTTAGGTCTCTCTTTGTGTAGTGTTATTTGTCCTGTATTTATATGTTACTTAAAAATAAAAATAAATGTAATCCCAGCCCCCGTCCCTGCAGAAGGTCTTTAGCCTTTTGGTAGGCCGTCATTGTAAATAAGAATTTGTTCTTAACTGACTTGCCTAGTTGAATAAATGTTATATAAAAAAAATAAAAAAAATGTTTTGACATACATTCAAGTCACCAAAACATTAGTCAAATTGAATTCAAGTGGTAGGAAAAAAGAATGGGCTTGCCAGTGATAAAACCAAAACACAGTCCTGTGTTTCTAACCAGATGCAGCTGTGGCCATGTGTAGAGTTAATGTCACAGAGGATCAGCCAGTTACTGTTTCAGGCTGATGTAGACAATGTGTTACTGTGACTGTCTGAACACAGCCATTCAGACAGTTGTAGAACCATGTGCAATGCTTCCTGTTGCAAATTGTCCTCTAGTTCCTCAGTATGCAAATATTTCAGATGGCCACTGTGTCATTGCCATTTGGTTTCCGGCTTCCATATCCCATATACTACCTACCACCGTTGTGCCCTTGAGCAAGGCACTTTACCCCTCAGTGCTCCAGGGTCACTGCTCAGCAGCAGCCCCTGTGCTGCCCCTCTCCCAGCCTGTGATGTGTGTTGTGTGTCAGGTTGGGTACTGTGACAGCAACAAACAAACAAAAATATCCATACAATTTGACCAATTAAGCAAGTATTGTTTTGTATAAAACAACTCCTATTCAAATCAGGTAGAGTAGCCTATACATGGATAAACTGAGTGTGGGGTGTGTTAACTTTGCTGTTAGGTCTCAATACAGGAGATATGTGTTATCTTCCCCTGGCTGGTGGAGAGCATTGTTGGTTGGAGTCTTCCCTCCCTGCAAGCCCACAGCAGTGACTACAACAATATACTGGAGTTCCTACAACTAAGGTGGACCTGTCAGTGATTTGAGACATTCCACATCTTGCCATTGATAATATTACTAATGTGTATTGCACCTACAGTATACTAATAAACATGGTAGTTTTCACACACATGCAATATTTTGCAGTGGCTCAATGCTGGAACTTGTTTATAAACTTCAAGCTTCTCAAATATAAGTTTGAGATCCAAGTCGCACGTTGACCTGTATGAGTTCAACATAAATGCTAATTGCACAGTGTTATTACAGTATTACTTCAGAATGTCATCACGTTAACAATGATTACTACTCATTAAAATATCTGTAGTTATTGGTCTACCTTCCTGTATGAATGCTGAGTTTTTTTATTTCATTTTAACAGGATCGTGTGAGAATTTCCATCCAGGAGAGGGTCATTTCAAACAGACGGATATTTCAGATTCAGAGATTGTCACTCAGTATCCTTTTTGCTATCTTGACACAATGATAACTACTACTATGTACAGTATTATTGTATACTCTTTATCCACTGTAGTTAAGTGTTGTTCTTAACTGTCACCAGATGCCTTTGAATACTTAATGTTTTACTTTGACACAAGTGTCATTACACAGAGGGTAGGACTAAGTGCTATTCCATTTAATTAGTTTCAAATAAAGTCATTAATATAGTCGATCCACTGCCAATAGTATGATTTTGTAACCTGACTGTTTTCTGTTTTTTAATTGATGACTTAGGATCACCCATCAGGGCAGCAAACCTCCATCTCTAACAATCTACTTTGCCTTGGTGGATGCATATCTAAAACACTTTCTCCCTACAGAAGGCCCCTTGACCTCACACGTTCCAAGGTAGCCAGCCTATGCCTTTCACAATGCAATAAGACCAACACGTCATTTATTAATGTAAGACAAAAATGAAATATAATATTTGCTTGTTTTGATGGTTCCCCAGGTCCTCTAGGTATAGTGAAACGAGCCTGTTGAAACGCCAGTGCCCTGTTAACACTGGGACAACCAATCAGGGGATCTGGAGATCAGAGACTATGCTACAGTGAGATATATCTGGGTTGGACGGAGACACTTTTAATACAGCAATCTTGGGTTGTCTCACAACTTTTGTGCAGTTGCTGAGTCATTGTATGACGTTGTTTATTGTCCCTGCTTTAGATATTTCTGGAGATATGGCTGTCACATTTCCCCTTGGAGACACACCAGAAGCTCAATGAATTCTTTCCTACCTTCCTTCGATGACTCATTCTTCATGACTAACATGCACTTCTATTCACATTTGTATTCTAACGGTTTAGAATAAGAAACCTGCACACTGCTCTTGCTAGTATCACTGCTCTTTAATAAGCTTTACGTATCGGCCTCACGGCCTTCCTCAGAGTTTTTGTGAGTGTTTAATTAGCACCTTTATGTAGACATAGCTCCACCCACATTCGTTCAATGCATCGAATGGGGTTGGAGTCAAAGGAAAATGAGTAAGTGTTACCAAATATTTGAAAGTGTGTACATAAAACGTATTAAACACGTCTGTAAAACCCCAATGAGCACATCGACCCACCAAGCAAGCCTTCATAAATCATTGGACACAGCACAAGAAAAACGTCAAGAGTAATCTGAAGTGGTGGCATTAATTCATGTTCACATTTACAACATAACATACATAGACATTTCATCATTAAAGACCTTCAGGAAATAATGTATGGAGGGTGAAAATCCCCAAAGTTCTATTTTACTCAGAGTATTATCTATATCACCTCCCCTGTCTGATATCTTAACATTCTCTATGCCACAGAATCTAAAGGTAGAAATGTCATGTTTTTGGTCATTAAAATGTACCGTGACTGGATAATCCCTGTTGTTACTCCTGATTGAACTTTTATGTTCACTAATTCTGTTTGTGAGAATGACAGGTTTTACCTACATAACACAGCCCACATGGACATTTAGTTATGTAGATAACATGGGTGGTGGAGCACGTAATAATGTCATTTATGGAACCGTTTTCCTGTATGTGGGTGGCAGAAAGAGTCACACTTCTTCATGTTGTTGCACTGTGCGCAACCTCTGCATTTATAGCTACTATTCGGTAGAGGGCGTAAAAGAGCCTGGCTCATTTTCTTTTGTAGCTGGCATGGACCAATTTATCACATAAATTTCAACCTCTCCTACATACAATAAGTAAATAAATTCAGCTGGCAAAGCTGGGTCCGATAATAAAACATGTCAGTGGTGAACATTACAGAGTTTTCTTTAGCTCTACTGGGTCTGTTTTGTAGCAGTTCATCTCGTGTTTTCAGAGGTTCATCCATACGCTGTGGAGAGTAGAATCTTAGAATCCTACTGTGCATCTCCGCTGCTTTTTGAAGATAGTCCTCTGTGGAGTGGCATATATGGAAAAGAGAAACTTTCCCCACATTTTTTAAAATGTATTATTCATTTGGTTTACAAGAGAAAACTTGCTATTGCATCAGGGTCCCCTAATCCCATCCACTCTGATGGCATTTCAGGTGCAGCCCACTGAGAAAGGTACCCTGCCCCCTGCCCAAGACATCCATAATAAGGAACTACAGATGTTTTGAGATAGAAATGCGAGCTCAGGTAAGTCCAACAAGAACAAGCGAATGACAGGAAAGACCATTTGACTGAGGATACTGCAATCTACCAAATACAGAGAGTGATCACAAATGCTTTCCTATATTCTGAACATTGTACTGTAGGTGCTGAAAATGGTCCAAAGACTAATGCAGGTCCAACAGACTGCAAAAACAATGCTGGATCAGCCAGCCAATACATCAGTTGGTCAGTTCCTGGATCAGGTCGATTCTTAAAACCAACTCAGAAAGTGGGGCAGTGACATGTGACATGAAGACAGTGTGACATGAAGACAGTGGAGCTACAAAAAAAGCTGTGGTTCACCTCAATGAGATTTTCAAAGTCAGAAGATGAATGTATGACATTGATTACTATCAAGAAGTAGTAGCCAATGTTAAAGTGGTAAGTCTCACATCCGTTTTGGTGTTGTCAGTGGTGTAAATTAAGTAAGAATACTTTAAAGTACTACTTTCTGTACTCTACTTTACTATTCATATTTTTGCCTACTTTTACTTTTATTCCACTACATTCCTATGGAAAATAATATACTTTTTGCTCCATACATTTTCCCTGACACCCAAAAGTACTCGTTACATTTTGAGTGCTTAGAAGGACAGAAAAATGGTCCAATTCACACACGTATCAAGAGAACATCCCTGATCATTCCTACCGTCTCTGATCTGGCACACTTACTAAACACAAATGCTTATTTTGTAAATTATGTCTGAGTGCTAGTGTGCCCCTGGCTCTCAGTAAATAACAAATAAATAAAAACGTTCAAGCCATTTGGTTTGCTTAATATAAGGAATTTGATACTTAAGTATATAAAAATAAAAAGTAAATTACTTTCGATACTTAAGTATATTTTAAAGTAAATACTTTGACTTTTACTCAAGTGGTATTTTACTGGGAGACTTTCCCTTTTACTGGAATCATTTTCTATTAAGGTAACTTTACTTTTACTCAAGTATGACAATTGGGTAGTTTTTCCACTACTAGGTGTAGCTCTATAGATTATCTGTCTCAGAGGATGATGAACATGAGGTCAGAGGAGGAATCCAAACAGCTCCCTGACTGTATTTAGTGAGAACGGGCTGATCCTGACAGACCTTGCCAGAATGCAGGTGAGAATAACTACTGTAATAAAAAATGATGTGCATAGAGTGCAATACGTAATTGTAAACTGTACGTGCGTTCTATTGCAGATTACCAATGGCCTTTGCAGATTTGATATCGATTATCAAGTGGACCCACAGCTACAGCCTGTGAGAAGCTATGAAAATGCAGTCTTGGTGCAAGTTATGTTTTGGATCTTCACACTAATCGATAACAGAGTAAGTGGGGGGTCTTAGATATGCAATTTTATGTTTCTATAATGATTACTTTATATGGCATTTACAGTAGACCCTCCTTTAACAATAGGTAGTAGTACGAGGAGACGTTGTCTCACGTAGCCATACCTCCAATCCAAAATCACGTTGTTGTCACGCCTCTTTTGGAGGGAAGCCTTCGACAAGGCTACAGTAGGAGACATGAAATTACTAAATGACTTGAGAATCTTGTCCTGCAGCTTGAAGGACAAATGCACGACCTGTGCTCACAACAGAACCTGTTGGGAAGGCTGGGACAACACTACCTTATCACCTCTATTGTAAAGGGTACAGTGGCAGACCAAAGCCAGGACTACCACTTGCGGCAACGCCTTACCCTACGCACATTTGCCAGTTATCGCACATTACTCATTCCCCTCTTGTAGGTGCCAAATATTGTATATTTGTATGTCTCCAATTGATGCATTTCTGTTGTATGTGTGTTTGCCACTAATCCTCTGTCAGGTGTATGTACCCCCTCTACAGGCCAATGAAGAATACAGTTAAAAGGCGTACATGCTCCAAGGCCTACTGGGAGTAACTGGAATAGCAGCACACAGTCTTTTGACCATACCAGACCATGTTTACCATGCTGTTTATTTCTTTAGCTTTAATGATCAGAATTAGTTTTGGTAGAATTTTCTTTACATTTTTGTATCCAGAAGAGCGACAAATAAATGTATTATTATTTCTCAACTTGAATCAAKCTCTGGACATTGGATTTGTATGCGTCAAGACTAAGGATTATAATGGAAATTGTATTGGGACAATTATATTGGACAATTTAGCCACTACACCTCTTATTCAACCTTTTGTATGGACTGTGCATGACTGTCTGTGGGAAAGTAAAACACATTCCTCTGCGTAAGTGTGTGTGTGTTATACCAAATAAAAGTATTTTTAACACACCAACTTCAACTGACTGATAACTACACACTGGGCACAGACGTCAGTTCAATGTCAAATTGTGATTTACATTTGGTTGAGTTGTCAACTAACTTGAAATCAAGGTAAAATCCTCAAAAAAARGTCACCCTGTCATTGGATTTAGGTTAAATGTGGGGTGAAAAGAAATGATGAAATTCCATTATGTTGATGACTTTTTAAAATTCCAATCAGTTTGACGTTGATTCAACGTCATCATATTTCATTTTTGTTGGTGAAATATTGTGGAAATAACACTGATTCAACCAGTTTTTGCCCAGTGGGTAGTCTGTATTTTCCATGAGAGCGGAATCATTTTCAGTTGGTCGGGCCCGACTGTGACAAGGATGACTAGGCAGTGCTCAACTTGGGCAGGAGCTCACCGGTGCCGAGTACCGGTGTCAGGCAGCCGAGGGTAGAATCCTGCTAACTACACCAAATGTAACYTGGGGGGTTTACAGATAAATATACAATTCCTTTAGCCATAATACGTCAAAATGTCAGGCAGCTGAAGGTAGAATCCTGCCGACTACGCCAAATGTAACGTGGGGGATTTAACCATCAATAACCTATTCCTGTAGCCGTACACGCCACCTTTTTTATACGCAAGGTGTGGTCCACTGGACTAAGCTAAACATGACACAGGTTCTTTGCATCAAAGAGTGGGGAAATAGGAATCAGACAATATCAGGATGCAACCATTTATTTAAATTTTCAGCGGCACAAGAAAGGCACAATTGTCATAGGTCTACATAATCTTCAGCTCCAGGAGCTCCATACGCCTGCCCTACAAGACAGACAGCAATATCAGATTTCTCAAACAAWTATCACTAGGTTTATACGTTACTAGCTAGGTTTCCATCCAATTGGAGACAGTTTCATGCAAATATTCTAAAATCCACATAAAGAAAATATGCGCATATAGTAGCCAACCATCTCTTTGAAAATAACTTTTGCATTGTTGCATTTAATGTGGAACTGACAGCATTTTAGCAAAATGAAATCTTATTCAAATCTGTTCATATACACTCCAGGGAAGAATATTGCARGTTTTCATAAATTCTTAGAATGTTTGGGAATTACATATACTAAGGAATTTGTGAAAACTCCGTAGCAATATAGAGTGGGAAAGCAGACGTGCGTTTGGACAATTAATAGACACTGCAGTAAATAAAACCGAATAATAAAATCTGTCTTGTCCAGGACCGGAGTCTACACAGACCGGTGCGCTATAGCCAATCAGAGCTACTGTAGGCCTTTATACAAACAAGGGCCTACCATCATTGACTTTGAACTGGACTGTGTGTTTACAGGCAGTTGCATCAATGCAACTTTAGATCATTAGAACGCATTGGCCAAAAGCCACAAAATACACCTGAATGGATTTCTGCAAATATGTAAACACCACGGGAGTCCTCTTACATTTGGGAACTTTACAGTCCTATTGATCAAACTACCAATGAAAGGTAGGCTCTCTCGCCATCAGTTATGCACATCAACAAGATCAACAAATAATGCTAGCCAGAGAAAGATAAGCTAAAATATAACAAAAGGAAATTAACCCTCTCAAACTTTTTCAGCTAGTTGGTCGTCCAAATTTCACTGATAAATGATGGGGAATTGTAGCCTCTTCGTCCTTCTGCAGCTTGCCTGCCAATGCATGCATGTCCCAACCAAGCACCCAAGCTAACTGGCTAAAGTTGGCTAGCTTGCTAGCTAGCTACAGTACTTCCAGACACAAATGAGAGAATACCTCACTCGGACCATTTTACTTGCCATAGCAGAGCTTGTTAGGCTGTTTACATGTTATCTAGAGCGTTCTAACTAATACTTTTTTTGCCTAACTGACACTGGTCATATTCAGTAGGTGTTGCTCGTTCGTAAATTCCTCAGTTATTATGCGCTCTGGCACATTCAGACAAGAGTGCTCTGAAATCGGAGTAGATAACAAGAGTGAATTTGCGAACACAAGAGATATTCTAACTGTACAACAGTCGTTCAAGTTCTTGCTAGCTAACCAAATGACACCTGCATCTCTAGCTGTGTATAGCCACCGAAAAAAGATGAGGGGAAAAAGTGTCACTCACCCACTCCTCCAATGGCATGACATCCTCCTAGCAGCTAGCTAGCTAGCCATCTAGCGTAAGTTAGGCTCTGTGTTTTTAGCTTGCTACATAAATAGATACACTAGCCTGTTAGCCACGTTATGACTGACTTGTGATCATTGCCCTTGTTAGTTTGATTGTATTGACATTCCCAGCCGTAGTTACATTCGTCCGTTTTTTCCCAGAATATTGAGTCATTGAAACGGAAACAGTGCATCCTGAATGGAGGCAGCAAACAATGTACCAGGCACGCTGTGATTTACAACCTGATGGCAATGTATTGGTGAATTATATGAATCATTCATTGAAATGCATCCATCCATTCTGCCAACAATGACTTAGTGTACTTCGTGGAATGTTGAGTCAAATATAAGCTATTTTTCAAACCTCTTATGAACTTGGTTTTGTAGCATAAACTGAGAATTTCATATTTTTTTACTGATATGATTGTTTCATACCTGCAAAGTAGTTAAAACGCTGTCAGTTCACTTTAAACTTCAAGTCACCGGTTACTTTGTGTGCTAAATGTGAAATGTTTTTTGCAATGGGAAGTAATAGTTGTACATTTCGATGGTGAAATGCTTAATGATTTTGTTTTTGTATTCTTATGATTGAGACCTCTTGGCTCTTGTCCGAGTTTATGGACTGCTTATCCTTTAACATGCTGTGTCACTGCTGTCTTTCCATCGGCCCTATGCAATGGTGTAGTGTTGCCTGGAGAATTTGGTATGTTCAAATGTTGCCAAAAAGTTCCCAAACGGCCCGCCCAGCGAAGGAAAGGCAGCCCATGTGAAAAATCCTGTTTTTCTATATTTTTCACTCTCAAATGTAACTTTTTTTTTTTTTATAGAAAAAATACAAATTGTATGGTCTAACATGCTGACCAGACCAGACACGTCGCGTGCGCGAGCGTCGCAAAATAAATTTAGAAATCCTTGTTATTCAATTATTGCACCCACACTGCTCGTGCGCGCCAACGAGCGTCTGCGACGCCAAGGGCTAAAATAGAACTCATTCCTATTTCTGACGCAGATCGCGCTGCAAGTCCTGCCTCTCCCATCTCCTCATTGGTTTATAGAAGCAGGTACCCACGTGTCATCTCCTCATTGGTTATACCCACGTGGGTGATAGAAAGACGAACTGTTTTGCTGGTAGTCGTGGTAAGTTTAGATGCGATCACCATATAATTTAAACGATGAAAAAGCCTGGAAGGAGAGAGAGATGACTAGAAAKGTTTCGGTTGGCCGTTTTATGTGTGGATTAATTGTCGGAGTAGAAATCCTTGTGCATTTCAGGTAAAATAACAACTCAATGTTTATATCCCAGGACAAATTAGCTAGCAACAGCAAGCTAGCTAAATAGGACAAATTAACATTAGCTAGCAAGTGCAAGCTAACTAGCTAAATTATCATACATGTTTAATGCTTTCGACCTGTCCCCAAATTAATGTCATTGGTTCAGAGTTTGTTTTGATATTTTAACCTACGTGTCGTGATCGCGTTTGGTGTAGGGGGGCAAAATAKATTTATGCACGATAGCGCACGATGGCGCACGCGCGCAGCTGGTTTGGGCAAGGTGTAAGTCCACAACAATGCTTAAAACACATCAATCTGATTGGGTGGGCCTGTCAGGGCCTGYCTCCCCAGTGGGTTGGCCTCTGTCCACCCAGGCCCATCCATGTCTACGCCACTGATGCAAACAGTAATAATGACAATTGCGCATCACAAACAGCCTACAACACTTCAGACTAAACTTTTTCAATACCTGGTTTGCATACCCATTGTTGCCTTTGTCAGCAGTTACTAGTTGATATCATAAGTTGAAATGTCTTTCCTACCCTACCGGCGGCATTTTTCTGTGAGCTGCTCCATGCCAAAACCAGCTGAGAGCTGCGCACTTTTGCTGCCTGCAGATGACATTCTGATGGAATTAGGATGTATGCTGCAAGCATGTGAATATATTTCACGTGCTTTGCAATTGTTTAGGCTACTTTGTGCATGATTTCTCTATTGTACTACATAATTGAGAAGTCTTATACCTCCACTATAATACTTTGATACACATCAATAGGGATTAAGAAGTGAGTATAAGAAATGCCCACTGAAAACAAAGTGGGGTATACGGCTTAAACCTGTGTTTACCCTCCACTACACCACTGGCGCTCAGTGTTTTACAAAAAGTGCACTCTCCAACATGAATGCACTGGTCTTACAGTTGCTGTCCTTTCCCATTCAATATGTCACACACTGAAGGCCTGTAGGTTCACCACTACGCTATCATGTCTATAATAGATATAAAGGCTGGGAAGATAATGTTTCTCGAAAGGAGTGTATATATTTGGCCTGGCAAATCGGTTAAATGTGCTGACTGAATGGAAGCTGAAAATMTGATTTTTTACTCCACTGGTCTCGGTAAGAAATTAGAATCCTCACTGTCCAATACCGAGTACAACTGTATTCGATACAAGACCGAGACACTCAATGTGGTATCGACAGGGGCGCCGCCAGGGATTTTGGGCCCCGTGAAAAGATATCTCATTGGGCCCACCACCACAGGCCACACCAACCCTGCGCAATTGCTGTAACTACACACCTCCAGAACCCAATCGACCCATTCAAAGCTTTAAATCAAATGTATTTATATAGCCCTTCTTACATCAGCTGATATCTCAAGTGCTGTACAGAAACCCAGCCTAAAACCCCAAACAGCAAGCAATGCAGGTGTAGAAGCACGGTGGCTAGGAAAAACTAGAAAGGACAAAACCTAGGAAGAAACCTAGAGAGGAACCAGGCTATGAGGGGTGGCCAGTCCTCTTCTGGCTGTGCCGGGTGGAGATTATAACAGAACATGGTCAAGATGTTCATAAATGACCAGCATGGTCAAATAATAAAAATCACAGTAGTTGTCGAGGGTGCAGCAAGTCAGCACCTCAGGAGTAAATGTCAGTTGGCTTTTCATAGCCGATCATTAAGAGTATCTCTACTGCTTTCCTGCGGTCTCTAGAGAGTTGAAAACAGCAGGTCTGGGAACAGGTAGCACGTCCGGTGAACAGGTCAGGTTCCATAGCCGCAGGCAGAACAGTTGAAACTGGAGCAGCAGCACGGCCAGGTGGACAGCAAGGAGTCATCATGCCACAGTAGTCCTGAGGCATGGTCCTAGGGCTCAAGGCTTTCGAGAAGAGAAAGAAAGAGAGAAGAGAGAATTAGAGAGAGCATACTTAAATTCCACAGGACACCGGATAAGACAGGAGAAGTACTCCAGATATAACAAACTGACCCTAGCCCCCGACAATAAACTACTGCAGCATAAATACTGGAGGCTGAGACAGGAGGGGTCAGGAGACACTGTGGCCCATCCGATGATACCCCGGACAGGGCCAAACAGGAAGGATATAACCCCACCCACTTTGCCAAAGCACAGCCCCCACACCACTAGAGAGATATCTTCAACCACCAACTTATCACCCCTGAGACAAGGCCGAGTATAGCCCACAAAGATCTCCGCCACGGCACAACCCAAGGGGGGGCGCCAACCCAGACAGGAAGATCACATCAGTGACTCAACCCACTCAAGTGACGCACCCCTCCTCGGGACGGCATGAAAGAGCACCAGTAAGCCAGTGACTCAGCCCCTGAAATAGGGTTAGAGGCAGAGAATCCCAGTGGAGAGAGGGGAACCGGCCAGGCAGAGACAGCAAGGGCGGTTCGTTGCTCCAGAGCCTTTCCGTTCACCTTCACACTCCTGGGCCAGACTACACTCAATCATATGACCCACTGAAGAGATGAGTCTTCAGTAAAGACTTAAAGGTTGAGACAAAGCCCTGCCTCCAGCTGTTTGCTTAGAAGTTCTAGGGACAATTAGGAGGCCTGCGACTTGTGACCGTAGCGTACGTGTAGGTATGTACGGCAGGACCAAATCGGAAAGATAGGTAGGAGCAAGCCCATGTAATGCTTTGTAGGTTAGCAGTAAAACTCTACCTTTGCAGGCTTGCAACTCTCTTGTAGTCCAATATTTACTGTACGATATTTACTGACAGTGAGTGTTATATCTAGCTTAGCTGTCAAAGAACGCACATCTGCACAGTTTCACATTGCACATCACTCTCTCGTTTAATGACATGTGCCACACATTCTGACAACCCATTCATCTGTAAAGCAGCACACTGTCGTAAATCATAACAACGTACAGTACAACGAACAGCAAGTCGTACCATACATAACAATGAGCTGTGAAAATATAACACTGTGCAGACATGCATGCAACATTCTACATACAGTGGAATTCACTATTTGATGCAAGTGTAAGGAATGGCGCTGCAGAAGAGAAGCAGGTACGGGGAGTTGACATTTTAATTAGGACATGCAACATGACAGGAACAGCGTCAGAACTGGGAAACACAAAGACAGACGACAATCAATGCAGCAGCGGGGAACAGAGCTGGGAGAACTTGGCAAATATAGGGGAGTTAATAAACAGGTGATTAAGTCCAGGTGAGTCCAATATTGCGGATGCACATGATGAGAGAAGGCAGGTGTGCAGAACTTTCCGCTGTACTTGGAATAAATGCCTGCCCATAGTATCTCTATTCCACTGCTCCTGCCATCTCTGCACCATCACTGTCCATATCAGGCTTTTTGCCTCTGCCTTGCTCATTGAAACTACAACAGCCTCACTACTAAGTGCTTGTGTAGCCAGTACATCAACTGCCTCATTCCCCTCCACATGGACTGGGACCCAAGTAAATATTGTCTGTATATCCATCTGTCTAACACTGCCATGGGTTTGTAGTATGTCATAATGCTACATAAGCTAAAGGACTGCACTCATCAACACTGTACATGAATCAGAGCAAATAGCTAGTGTCTGGCTTGACTTCCTCCACCCACTGCAAGGCCATCAGCTCCGCCATATATACAGCCAGATGATCTGTAATACGTTTCCTGAATGCCACCCCACATTCCTGCACTACAAATGCTGACAGAGTACATCCTGTCCTTGGATCTTTTGAACCATCTGTGTAAATGGCCACAAAATCCTGATACACAGTATCCAGACATCTATAGATGGATCAACACCCTCCCTATCTTTCTGTAGTCTCTCCAACACTTCTTGATCAACTACTGGAGGCGGGAGTAGCCATGGTGGGTTCACAGGATTAACTACCCTTGGACTAAACTCCTAGCTCCCTCACCCATGTATTACCCACCCACCCAAAGCTCATGTTCTGTCATCACCCATGTTCCCAGCATGCCTGTAAAATCCATTTCGCAGGATGAGACACCTCATGTCTCATGTAGGTTGATCCCAATATTTAATCACCAGCTGCTGTCTTCTAATCTGCAATGGCATATTCCCCCATCTKCACCTGTAGTGCCTCCCTTAAATGACACTAACAGGAAGGCTTTTTATACAAAAGGCCACACCCTTAATTAACAATCACATACAACTGGCAGACCAACAAGGGTGCGTTAACAATAGGTCACGTGTCAAAATCTTTCCATGGAGGTCCGAGTGTCTGCGGGTTTTCGCTCCACCCTTATACTTGATTGATGAATTAAGATCACCAATTAGTAAGGAACTCCCCTCACCTGGTTGTCTAAGTCTTAGTTGAAAGAAAAAAATGTAAAACCAGCAGACACTAGGCCCACCATGGAATGAGTTCAAGTCCAAGGATCTTACATGTTTTGTTTAAATGGTGAATTGGCTCTAGAAGCAAAACAGCCAAATACTCCATCTAAACATGATTTGATTCTCAGTTGTGGTACAGTTCTAGAAACATAAATCCATTAACTTTCATACCACATAAAAACAATTTCATAAATGCAAAATACACACATACTGTACAGTAAACTGTTTTAATCAGTTTTAACACAGTTGCAGCCGACAGTATTTTTAAGTGACAACACGTTTGTGGCATCTGTCTTCCGTTTACACACAGATGTTCGGAGAGGCAGATAGGTAATTAGCAGAGATAGTCCACTCTGTCTTCCGTCTGTTTTCCGTAAACAACAGCTGTAACATGGAAATATGGTACCAATTTAACCTTTTTGTTTTTTGAAAACTATGACTCTTATGTGTAATGTAATGGAACTGAGATTTATAATCAAGGGCTTACTCCCACCATAAAAACAGCCATATATTTTTTTACAATCAGTGCCAAGTCTTAATGCAATGTGTATGTTTTTGTAGGTATTTGTTAGTAAATTAATGCAATACTAACAAGTAATTGTTTAAATATATATTTCACACAAAAATTGTATTAGTGCTTGGACACTATATCTGTGGGGGAGACATCAGGAAGAGGTCTAGCCCTTGATCATGACTCTCAGTTCCATGTGTTTCATAGTACTTACCCGCCAGTGTTGTGATTGGCTGTGATATTCGCATATTGATTTCTCCCACCCAGCGTCATCTGTTGTCAAAATGGGAAAGCTGTTCTGACTTTGTGGCTGTGTTATCTAGTGGATATTGCTAAAGTAATACTGTGAAACACTAGCATTCCACTATTACTGCAGATGTATTATGGACATTTTCAGAAATTTCAATGCAAAAAAAAAAAAAATTCTATGTTTATCGCCTTTAAACGATCATAATTTTTGATAGAATTCAGTTACAAACATAATGAAGTGTACTCCAGAACCCCCCCCCCCAAAAAAAACGTTGTTATTGTATTTATAGCATTAAGTGACTGATTTTTTTTTTAATTATGTAGATGCTAACCTGTTGGCCTGAAGTAGGACTAAATAGATTAAAATAGTATGGTAATTTTGTATTTTTTGTTTTAGTGAGTGTGTTGTTAGATGATATAGTATTTTTTTTATTTATTCTCAAGCAAAGTATACTCCAGTCTAGTAGGTGGCAGTAATGCAACATTTATTGGATGCCAACCGCTGTTAAACCTCATCGAAGAAGAAGAAGCTATTGAAAATGTACCAAAAGTGGAACTAGGAACGGTTTAGCACCACCAACATTTTACTGGGGAGGGGAAAAGATGAAGAACCATTGTTGAAGGTAAACTAGCATAGCTAAGCACCCTGAAAAGCTTGGAGCTGGAGCGAAAATTCATTTTGATTCGAGAGGTGGAAGGAGAAGATGGCGGAAACTGAGGTTTTGGTTGAAACTGCTAGTGAGTCGGGTGAAGTTAAATAGTACAGAAAGTGAGAATGAGTGGGTTACATTGGCGAAGAAAAAGGGAAACAAGAGAAGTAAAGCTGTGGTGGAAAATAGTAAACCACTATACTCGTTTTTAGTCGCAATGAGGGTTATGGATCAATGCTACTTGGGAAATCCGTTTAATGTCTCGATGAAAATCTGGAATGTGTTGGAGGAAAGTGTGGAGCTGGTGTCACAAGAAGTGGTCTAATTTAGATTTTTTTGTGTGTCTGCAGAGCAGAAGAATCGTGTTTTAAGACTCAAAAAGATATCGGTGTAGAATGTTTCCTGTATCGATTTTCGTAGTAAGGCGCCTAATATTTATTACAATCGTCATAAACTGTACAGCACAAGCGAAGAAGAAGTCAAAAGAATTGGAATCATTGTGAATGCCGCTAAACGTTTTTTGGGTCTTTGTGATTTCACAGCCGAGGCCGTGTAAGAAATCCTGTTGGTGAATGTTTCGCCATCACATGCCCCTGAGCATGTGTAGGAATGTATTTTGGAGTGGAACTGGGATTTTTTTTCCTTTGTTGTTTTATTATGTATGATGTTTTAATGTTTCACTATAGTGGATCACTCCAATATATTGGTATCACTTTGCAGCGGAGGGATATATCCAAGGTGAGGATTTAAAGATTTAGTCCTGTGTACATCTGTGTCACGGCTGGGGTACGCCCCTATATATAGACCCCATGGCCGCGACACACGCTCTCTTTCATTTTCTCAACGGACATCCGTATGGTTTGAGYTACAAACTTTCTGAAGTTCGCTTGGTAAGTCACTGGTATGATTTATTCCATCATATYGTGCTGTTTTTACTGCTTGGATATTAAACTGGTAACAGGTACTATTGCAGTTGGCGTAAAACAAAAACATAAAACCAAATAAATCAAATCCATTACCTGGTTGCTGTTTTTTTGTCTGCCTGCTTTTCCCACACGGGTCTTCCCCGTTTTTTGCTGAGGTACTGGGTAATTTATCCCTCACCGGGTTCCTATTCCTCCAAGCAGGTCACGACATAAGCTCTCCCAGGGCGTCTGACCCCTGCTCCGTGGCCTTGTTGTCTTTGCTGAGCTTATGGCTTCCCTTTGACAGGTGTGATGGTGGCATCCCCCTGGGGATCTGCATACTTTGTGTGTGCACTGCCTGGGTTTGAGCCACACGGAGTGGGCGGTGGAGCGCTCTACTGGATGCCTGTTTTGTGTGGTCTCAGAACGCCTGCGCCTGGTGCGATTGGAGGCCAGGCACAAGTAATGTCGGCCAGGCTCGGGCTCAGTCTGGGGTCGAGTTCCCTCCCTCAGGAGTGGTGCGCCAGCGAGCTGTTAGTCCCTCTACTGGGCCCAGTACTCCTCCCAGGAAGCATAGCCAGAGCCACCGAAGACGGAGCCCAGCTGCTGCTAGTCCTGGACGGGGACAGGAGTCAGACCGCTGGGACCACCTTGAACGGAAGGCGCATGCCCTGGGTCAGGTGGTTGATAGCTTCGATGGTGAGGGCAGCTGTTCCCTATTGGCCAGTGATAGGCTGTTCCTGGGGGACGATGCCAGCACTGTTCACCACCGTGAGCGGGGCTGCCAGGCTGACAGGCCATCAGAAGCCGGCAGCGGGGCTTCATTGCCCCCAGCGGCTCGAGATGCTATGAGGAGCCTACTCACTCGGGTAGCCACTGCACTGGACATTAAATTGGTGGACGGTGATGATTCTCCATCTGTCCCCATCTCTGCTGAGTTCCGCAAGGTCTTGCACTTTTGGCAGGAGCGGGTGGTATCCGCCCTGACCTGCCAATGCCTGTTGGGCTTGCCTCGTTGCTGATTCCCCTGGGCCTGCTCCATCTCCGGCCTCTTCAACGGTGGGTCAACTCCCACCGGCTGCACCTGAAGTGCCACCATCACTGCCAGCTGTGGGTGACAGCACAGTGCCTCAGGGCATTGTTGAGGTGGTCATAATAGACACCTCCCAGATTGGCTGGSGGAGGGGGGGGGTAACCAAGGGCAGGTCGGCCAGCGGCTGTTGGCTACCCCCTTGGAGCGGCAGGCACATCAATACACTAGAGCTCTGAGCAGTACTGCTGGCCCTGCGGTCTTTCCTTCCACATCTGAAACATCTGAAGGGAAGACATGTCCTGGTGAGAACGGACAACACCACAATGGTGGCTTACATCAACCATCAGGGTGGCCTGAGGTCCCACCGTCTCCATCTTATGGCACAGGGCCTCCTTTTCTGGTCTCAGGGACGTCTAGCCTCTCTACGCGCAGCGCACATACCTGGCATCCTGAATGTGGCAGTGGATATGCTCTCGAGGGAGGGCCCACCACCTTGGGACTGGAGCCTGCATCCCCAGGTGGTGCAGCACCTGTGGGACAAGTTTGGGAGGGCGCAGGTGGACCTGTTTGCCTCCCTGGACAATAAACACGGTACTCCATGTCGGAGCCACCAGGGCCTCTGTACTTGGATGCTCTAGCTCACAATTGGCCAGGGCTGGAGCTTTACGCATTCCCCCCTTTTCCCCTGATTCAGGCTGTGCTGGACAGGACCAGGATGGCGGAGCATCGTCTGCTGCTGGTGGCCCCATACTGGCCCAGATGACCCTAGTTCAGCCTTCTCCTGTCCCTGTTGTCTGGGACACCTTGGCAACTGTCCCTGTGACCCAGCCTGCTGTCTCAGACCGGGGAAACTCTGTGGCATCCGAGACCGCACCGCCTCAGTCTGTGGGTTTGGCCGCTGAACGGCACCAATGGTCCACGTTAGGACTACAGGAGGGCGTAATGAACACCATGCAGAGTGCAAGGGCACCGGCTACAACTGCGGCATACCACTTGCGCTGGCGGTAGTTCTGCTCTTGGTACACTGATATTGCGGTTGTGCCCGAGTCATGCGGGGTGCAGTATGTCCTCCAAAACCTGCAGTCTTGCTTGGATGAGGGCTTGGCAGCCTCTACACTGAGAGGGTATTTGGCTGCTATATCTGCCTGCCATGTGGGGTGGATGGACAGGCCAGTGGGGTGCCATCCCTTGGTCTCCAGGTTTATGAAGGGGGTTCGTCGCCTGCATCCAGCTAGGACCCGCTCAATGGCGAGATGGGATCTGGATGTGGCCTTGGCAGCTTTGGCAAAACCGCCTTTTGAACCATTGGAGTCTGCCTCCCT
This sequence comes from Salvelinus sp. IW2-2015, assembly GCF_002910315.2. Classification (NCBI taxonomy): domain Eukaryota; kingdom Metazoa; phylum Chordata; class Actinopteri; order Salmoniformes; family Salmonidae; genus Salvelinus; species Salvelinus sp. IW2-2015. Next base: position 14,937,850 of record NC_036872.1, read on the forward strand.
GAAACATCTCTCTACGAAGGTGGCTTTCTTGGTAGCGATTACTTCCATGTAGAGGGTGGGTGAGCTCCAAGCTCTTTCAGTAAGTTCTGCGTGCTACCAGATGGACCCCGATGGGAGGAGTATATCTCTCTGCCCCAACCCTTCATTCCTCCCGAAGGTTCTGTCAGACAGGCATTTGAACATCCCTTTTATCCTGTCACCTCTGACATGCTGTGCGAGCACTGCCTGCCTATGTGGAGTGAACACGGTCAGTGAGAACAACAGACCAGCTCTTTGTCTGCTATGGTGAGAGAGTCCTGGGGGCTGGGATATCAAAGCAGAGGCTCTCTCACTGGATCGTGGACACAATTACGACAGCATACCGCCTGGCTGGCAGGCCAGTGCTGGGATCTGTTGTGGCACATTCAACACGAGGTGTAACTGCGTCCTGGGCTCTTCTTAGAGGAGTGCCCATCACTGATATCTGTGCTGCGGCCAGCTGGGCTTCCTCTTGCACCTATGCTAGGTGCTATCGGGTAAATGTGACACCTCCCTCTGCGGTTGGTTCAGCCGTCCTGGGCATTGCCTCCCCTTCCTAGGGACTGTGCCGGGACCCCCCTTCCACATTGACGGCCCCTGCATCTTGATCCCATGCTGTTACTTCACCGCTGGCTGCCCAGGGCCCTCTATCACCGACTACGGGTATACCAATATATTGGAGTGATCCAATATAGTGAAACACAATGAAGGTTACGTATGTAACCATGGTTATGTGAGCTATATGGATCACTCCAATCCTCTATGGTGCTAGAGGTGCCTCAAAAATGATGGAGAGAATGTGTGTTGCGGCCATGGGGTCTATATATAGGGGCGGACCCCAGCCGTGACACAGGTGTACACGGGAGTAAATCTGTAAATCCTCACCTCAGATCTATCCCTCCGCTGCGGAGTGATACCAATATATTGGAGTGATCCATATAGCTCACATAACTGTGGTTACATATGTAACCTTTGTTTTCCCCCTTTCCCACATTTTTTTTTTCTTATTCAGTACCCTGTCCAGCTGGTGGCGGTAATGCACCATTAACATTGGATGCCAACCGCCGTTAAACCCCATTGAAGAAGAAGAAGCAGCAGCAGCAACAGCACCTTGAAGGCAGATAGCTAATGTTAGGGGGCAAAGGGCTTGGATGGGATTGGGAGGAAGATGGCGGAAGTGGATGCTGAGTTCGAATTAAGCAGCGTGTTGAGTAAATTTGGTGAAGACGAATGTTCTGAATGAAAAACAGTAATATTGAAAACTGTAACAAAAAGGAAATTGTCTAAAATTGGAGTGGAGGATACGTGTGTAATTGATAATGAATCACTTCTTGTTGGGATGCGTTTGTTGAGTAAGGATGTGTATATGGAAAACCCGTTTGAGGTCTCGAAAATTGTGAAGTATGCTTTTTGAAAAGTGGAGTCTGTCAAAGTGGCCAGGAGTGGTTTTATTTTGATTATTTGTATTTCTGAAGAGCAGAGGAAGATTGCAGTGGGTCTCAAGAGAATCCGGAGAAAATAAGTTTTGTGTTTTGAACTTCGGAGTAGAGCACCTGTCAAAGGACTCATCTCAGGGGTGACCACGGATGTTCAGGTTGAATACCTGAAGAGAATTCCTGGTGTGGTTGGTGCCCGGCATCTGACTCGCTGGGTGAATGGAGAAAAATAAGAGTCTGTCYGTCCTGTTGTTTTTTGATAAAGAGCAAATACCTACGCATGTGAATCTTGGTTATGTAACGTATGCCGTATGAGTTTTCGTCCCCAAACCACTGCAGTGTAAGAATTATAAAGGATTTGGCCATGTTTCAAGTTTGTGCAGCTGAACAGAGTATATTGAAGAACAGTGTGTAGAAGGATGACAGTGTTGCAATTGTGGTGGGAATCGTGATCCTGAGTTCCTGGAGTGTCCTGTAAGGATGAAGGAAATTGAGGTGGCAAAAGTTTGAACAGTCAATCGAATCTCCTATTTGGAGGCGATATAAAAGAATTGAGAAAATAAGTGATGCTAGTGAAAATATGGTAGTGGATACACCACAGCCTGTAGTAAATGTTTGCTGCCAGACAAAGATACCCTGTGTATTAAAAAGGTGGATTTTGTTGCATTCATTGCCACAGTTATAAACTGTACATTACAAGTCTCAAAGAAGTCGAAGAAGCAAGACGTTATTATAGCTGCAGCAGAAAAGATTTTGGGACTCAAGGATTTTACATTGAAAGACTTGCAAGGGGTACTGGAAGACCGGAAGACCCGCCCTCCCAGGTTCTTCTTGAGACTGTGTGAAAAACTGAGTTTAAATGTATTTGGCTAAGGTGTATGTAAACTTCCGACTTCAACTGTATCTATTCTTGTTAGCTAGCGTGTAAGTTTTGCCTTCATGTCAAATCTTGTTATGTCCAGGTAACACCAATTATGAACTAACTTGAGAAATGTCTAGCTAACTTGCTAGTAACATTAGTGCTGAATTCAGATGTGATGCTCACAGCTGACTTTGGCTGGCCAAATCGTATTTAGCTTTTATTGTTGGCTAGCTAGTTATAAAGGCTATAGTTAACTAGCTACATACTTACCAAAGATTAGTGGGTATATTAGCTAGCTAACATGTGGCAATAATTGTTAAGTTTGTTAAGTTTGCACACAACTTGCAGAATAAAGCTAACATTAGCTAACTTCACATTATTTTGTTTTGGCCGTATATCTACTAATGGACTCCATTCTGTGTGTTGTTGGGCTGGAGGAAGGAACAAGCACTGAAGAGAAATGAGGGTGCTTTTTGTGATGCTATGAGTCTGGTTTAGTGATAAGTGGCTGCCCTGCAGTGGTAGAAAAACTACCCAATTGTCAAACTTGAGTAAAAGTAGTAAAGATACCTTGATAGAAAATAACTAAATTAAAAGTTAAAGTCACCCAGTAAAATCCTACTTGAGTAAAAGTCTAAAAGTATTTGGTTTTAAATATACTTAAGTATCAAAAGTAAATGTTACGTTTTGGGGGGCGTTTGGGGGGGGGGGGGGGCACGGGAGATTGGCTGAGCCAGGTTGGAGACCTGAGCCAACTCCCCGTGCTTACCGTGGTGGGCGTCGTACTGGTCAGGCACCGTGTTATGCGGTGGAGCGCACGGTGTCTCCAGTACATGTTCTTAGCCCGGTGCGCTACATGCCAGCTCCCCGCATCGCGCGGCTAGGTGAGCATCCAGCCAGGAAGGATTGTGCCAGCCCTGCTCTCCAGACCTCCAGTACATCTCTACGGCCAGGATATCCTGCGCCGACTCGGTGTACTGTGTTCTCCAGTGCGTCCTGTGCCTGCGCCCCGCACGTGCAGGGCCAAAGTCACCAGCCAGGACGGGTTGTGCAGGCTCTTAGCTCGAGACCTCCAGTGCGCCTCCACGGCCCAGTGTATCCGGTGCCTCGGCCAAGGACAAGGTCTCCTGCATGTCTCCCCAGCCTGGTGAGTCCTGTGCCTGCTCCAGAGCCAGGCCTCCTGTGTGTCTAGGAAAAACTCCCTAGAAAGGCCAAACCTAGGAAGAAACCTAGAGAGGAACCAGGCTATGAGGGGTGGCCAGTCCTCTTCTGGCTGTGCCGGGTGGAGATTATAACAGAACTATGTCAAGATGTTCAAAATATTCCTAAGTGACAAGCATGGTCAACAAAAATAGAATAAGTCAATTGATATGTATCGCTTAACGATCATTAAGAGTTGAAAAATAGCAGGTCTGGGACAGGTGGCGGTTCCATAACCGCAGGCAGAACAGTTGAAACTGGAATAGCAGCAGGCCAGGTGGACTGGGACAGCAAGGAGTCATCATGCCTGGTAGTCCTGACGTATGGTCCTAGTGCTCAGGTCCTTCGAGAGAGAGAAAGAAAGAGAGAATTAGAGAGAGCCAAGATTTTCAAAATGTTCATAAATGACAAGCATGGTCAAATAATAATCAGAATAAATATCAGTTGGCTTTTCATAGCCGATCATTAAGAGTTGAAAACAGCAGGTCTGGGACAGGTAGGGGTTCCATAACCGCAGACAGAACAGCTGAAACTGGAATAGGCCAAGGCCAGGCGGAATGGGGACAGCAAGGAGTCATCATGGCCGGTTGCCGTGACGTATGGTCTAGGTCTAGGCCATCCTCGAGAGAGAGAAGAAGAAAAGGAGACGAAGTCATATAGAGAAGCCAAGATTCTAAAGTGTCATAAATGAAACAGAATCAAATAATAATCAGGAATAAATATCAGTTGGCTTTTCATAGCCGATCATTAAGATTTGAAAACAGCAGGTCTGGACAGTAGGGGTTCCATAACCGCAGGCAGAACAGCTGAAACTGGAATAGCAGCAAGGCCAGGCGACTGGGGACAGCAAGAAGTCATCATGCCCGTTTGCCGTGACGTATGGTCCTAGGCGCGTCAGAGCGTCAGAGAGAAAGAAAGAGAAGAGAGAACGAAGAATTAGGAGCATACTTAAATTCACACGGACACTGGATAAGATAGGAGAAGAACTCCAGGTAACAACCACTGACCTACCCCCGACACATAAACTACTGCAGCATAAATACTGGAGGCTGAGACAGGAGGGTCAGGAGACACTGTGGCCCATCAGAAGAAACCCCGGACAGGGCCAAACAGGAAGGATATAACCCCACCCACTTTGCCAAAGCACAGCCCCCACACCACTAGAGGGATATCTTCAACCACCAACTTACAATCCTGAGACAAGGCCGAGTATAGCCTACAAAGATCTCCACCACAGCACAAACAAGGGGGGGGCGCCAATCCAGACAGGAAGATCACGTCAGTAACTCAACCCACTCAAGTGACGCACCCCTCCCAGGGACGGCATGAAAGAGCACCAGTAAGCCAGTGACTCAGCCCCTGTAATAGGGTTAGAGGCAGAGAATCCCAGTGGAGAGAGGGGAACCGGCCACACAGAGACAGCAGGGCGGTTCGTTGCTCCAGAGCCTTTCCGTTCACCTTCACACTCCTGGGCCAGACTACACTCAATCATATGACCTACTGAAGAAATAAGTCTTCAGTAAAGACTTAAAGGTTGAGACCGAGTCTGCGTCTCTCACATGGGTAGGCAGACCCGTCCATATAAAATGGAGATCTATAGGAGAAAGCCCTGCCTCCCGCTGTTTGCTTAGAAATTCTAGGGACAATTAGGAGGCCTGCGTCTTGTGACCGTAGCGTACGTATTGGTATGTACGGCAGGACCAACTCGGAAAGATAGGTAGGAGCAAGCCCATGTAACGCTTTATAGGCTAACAGGAAAACCTTGAAATCAGCCCTTGCCTTAACAGGAAGCCAGTGTAGGGAAGCTAGCACTGGAGTAATATGATCAAATTTCTTGGTTCTAGTAGGATTCTAGCAGCCGTATTTAGCACTAACTGAAGTTTATTTAGTGCTTTATCCGGGTAGCCGGAAAGTAGAGCATTGCAGTAGTCTAACCTAGAAGAATAAAGTCATGGATTAATTTTTCTGCATCATTTGGACAGAAAATTTCTGATTTTGCAATGTTACGTAGATGGAAAAAAGCTGTCCTTGAAACAGTCTTGATATGTTCGTCAAAAGAAGATCAGGGTCAAGAGTAACGCCGAGGTCCTTCACAGTTTTATTTGAGACGACTTTACAACCATCAAGATTAATTGTCAGATTTAACAGAAGATCTCTTTTTCTTGGACTAGAACAAGCATCTCTGTTTTGTCCGAGTTTAAAAGTAGAAAGTTTGCAGCCATCCACTTCCTTATGTCTGAAACACAGGCTTCTAGCGAGGGCAATTTTGGGGCTTCACCATGTTTCATTGAAATGTACAGCTGTGTGTCATCCGCATAGCAGTGAAAGTTAACATTATGTTTTCGAATAACATCCCCAAGGTAAAATATATAGTGAAAACAATAGTGGTCCTAAAACGGAACCTTGTGGAACACCGAAATGTACAGTTGATTTGTCAGAGGACAAACCATTCACAGAGACAAACTGATATCTTTCCGACAGGTAAGATCTAAACCAGGCCAGAATCCGTCGTGTAGACCGATTTGGGTTTCCAGTCTCTCCAAAAGAATGTGTGGTGTCAAAGGCAGCACTAAGGTCTAGTAGCACGAGGACAGATGCAGAGCCTCGGTCTGACGCCATTAAAAGGTAATTTACCACCTTCACAAGTGCAGTCTCAGTGCTGTGATGGGGTCTAAAACCAGACTGAAGCATTTCGTATACATTGTTTGTCTCTAGGAAGACAGTGAGTTGCTGCGCAACAGCTTTTCTATAATTTTTGAGAGGAATGGAAGATTCGATATAGGCCGATAGTTTTTTATATTTTCCAGGTCAAGGTTTGGCTTTTTCAAGGAGGCTTTATTACTGCCACTTTTAGTGAGTTTGGTACACATCCGGTGGATAAGAGCCGTTTATTATGTTCAACATAGGAGGGCCAAGCACAGGAAGCAGCTCTTTCAGTAGTTTAGTAGGAATAGGATCCAGTATGCAGCTTGAAGGTTTAGAGGCCATGATTATTTTCATCATTGTGTCAAGAGATATAGTACTAAACACTTAAGTGTGTCTCTCCCGATCCCAGGCCCTGGCAGAGCTGTGCAGATCCAGGACAGCTAAGCCCTGGAGGAATATGCAGATTTAAAGAGGAGTCCGTAATTTGCTTTCTAATGATCATGATTTTTTCCTCAAAGAAGTTCATGAATTTATTACTGCTGAAGTGAAAGCCATCCTCTCTTGGGGAATGCTGCTTTTTAGTTAGCTTTGCAACAGTATCAAAAAAATTTGATGTTTTCTTATTTTCCTCAATTAAGTTGGAAAGTAGGATGATCGAGCAGCAGTGAGGGCTCTTCGGTACTGCACGTACTGTCTTTCCAAGCTAGTCGGAAGACTTCCAGTTTGTGTGGCGCCATTTCCGTTCCAATTTTCTGGAAGCTTGCTTCAAAGCTCGGGTATTTTCTGTATACCAGGGAGCTAGTTTCTTATGACAAATGTTTTTCGTTTTTAGGGGTGCAACTGCATCTAGGGTATTGCGCAAGGTTAAATTGAGTTCCTCAGTTAGGTGGTTAACTGATTTTTGTCCTCTGACGTCCTTGGGTAGGCAGAAGGAGTCTGGAAGGGCGTCAAGGAATTTTTGTGTTGTCTGAGAATTTATAGCACGACTTTTGATGCTCCTTGGTTGGGGTCTGAGCAGATTATTTGTTGCGATTGCAAACGTAATAAAATGGTGGTCCGATAGTCCAGGATTATGAGGAAAAACATTAAGATCTACAACATTTATTCCATGGACAAAACTAGGTCCAGAGTATGACTGTGGCAGTGAGTAGGTCCAGAGACATGTTGGACAAAACCCACTGAGTCGATGATGGCTCCGAAAGACTTTTGGAGTGGGTCTGTGGACTTCTCCATATGAATATTAAAATCACCAAAAATTAAAATATGATCTGCTATGACTACAAGGTCTGATAGGAATTCAGGGAACTCAGAGAGAACGCTGTATATGGCCCAGGAGGCCTATAAACAGTAGCTATAAAAAGTGATTGAGTAGGCTGCATAGATTTCATGACTAGAAGCTCAAAAGACGAAAACGTCATTATTTTTTTTGTAAATTGAAATTTGCTATCGTAAATGTTAGCAACACCTCCGCCTTTGCGGGATGCACAGGGGATATGGTCACTAGTGTGTAACCAGGAGGTGAGGCCTCATTTAACACAGTAAATTCATGTTTCAGTCAGGCCAATCACATCAAGATTATGATCAGTGATTAGTTCATTGACTATAACTGCCTTTGAAGTGAGGATCTAACATTAAGTAACCCTATTTTGAGATGTGAGGTATCACGATCTCTTTCAATAATGGCAGGAATGGAGGAGGTCTTTATCCTAGTGAGATTGCTAAGGCGAACACCGCCATGTTTAGTTTTGCCCAAACCTAGGTCGAGGCACAGACACAGTCTCAATGGGGATGGCTGAGCTGACTACACTGACTTGTGCTATTGGCAGACTCCACTAAGCTGGCAGGTTGGCTAACAGCCTGCTGCCTGGCCTGCATCTATTTCATTGTGGAGCTAGAGGAGTTAGAGCCCTATCTATGTTAGTAGATAAGATGAGAGCACCCCTCCAGCTAGGATGGAGTCCGTCACTCCTCAGCAGGTCAGGCTTGGTCCTGTTTGTGGGTGAGTCCCAGAAAGAGGGCCAATTATCTACAAATTCTATCTTTTGGGAGGGGCAGAAAACAGTTTTCAACCAGCGATTGAGTTGTGAGACTCTGCTGTAGAGCTCGTCACTCCCCCTAACTGGGAGGGGGCCAGAGACAATTACTCGATGCCGACAAATCTTTCTTAGCTGATTTACACGCTGAAGCTATGTTGCGCTTGGTGATCTCTGACTGTTTCATCCTAACATCGTTGGTGCCGACGTGGATAACAATATCTCTATACTCTCTACACTCACCAGTTTTAGCTTTAGCCAGCACCATCTTCAGATTAGCCTTAACGTCGGTAGCCCTGCCCCCTGGTAAACAGTGTATGATCGGGGGTGATTCGTTTTAAGTCTAATACTGCGGGTAATGGAGTCGCCAATGACTAGGGTTTTCAATTTGTCAGAAGGAGTAGAGAGACAAGAGAAGACTCGGCCTCAGACTCCGACTCGCTACTCAATGGGGAAAACCGGTTGAAAGTTTCTGTCGGCTGAATGAACGACACCGGTTGAGCATTCCAACAGCATTTCCCTCCAGAAGCCATAGAGAAATTGTCCGGCTGCGGGGACAGTGCGGGGGATTTATACTAACGTTACTATCTGTACTTACTGGTGGCACAGACGCTGTTTCTTCCTTTCCTACACTGAAATTACCCTTGCCTAACGATTGCGTCTGAAGCTGGGCTTGTAGCACAGCTATCCTCGCCGTAACGGCATCATTCTCCTGTATATTATGAGTACAGCGAATGCAATTAGAAGACATCATGTTAATGTTACTACTTAGCTTCGGCTGTTGAAGGTGCTGACGAACCATGTCCAGATAAAGCGTCCGGAGTGAAAAAGTTGAATGAGGGAAAAAAGTTGTGATGGAAAAACTAAAAATAAAACGGTAATAAAAAAATAAAAAAAACGTAAAGTTGTCAGCTAGCAAAGCAAAGCTAGCAAAGTAAAGTTGGCAACAAAACGCACAGCAACACGTCTGCAAATTCAAGAGGAAGTGACGTGCAGGATGGACGTGCCTAGTGATCCATGGCCTAGTGATCCATGATCCATGGCACGAAGCCTCCAGTGATGATCCACTGTAAGAAGCCTCCAGTGATGATCCATGGCACGAAGCCTCCAGTGATGATCCATGGCACGAAGCCTCCAGTGATGATCCATGGCACGAAGCCTCCAGTGAAGATCCATGGCACGAAGCCTCCAGTTAGGATCCATGCACGAAGCCTCCAGTGATGATCCATGGCACGAAAACTCCAGTGATGATCCATGGCAAAAATGATCCATGGCACGAAGCCTCCTGTGTGTCTCTCCACTCTAGCAACGATCCCCAGTCCGGAGCCTCCAGAGATGATCCCCAGTCCGGAGCCTCCAGCGACGATCCCCAGTCCGGAGCCTCCAGCGACGATCCCCAGTGCGGAGCCTCCAGCGACGATCCCTAGTCCGGAGCCGCCAGAGTCTCCCTCCTGTCCGGAGCCGCCAGAGTCTCCCTCATGTCCGGAGCCGCCAGAGTTTTCTCCTGTCCGGAGTCGCTGCAAGGGTCCCCAGTCCGGGGTCGGCGGCAAYGGTCCCCGCTCCAGAGGCGCCACCTAAGTGGGCCAAGACTAAGGTGGAGCGGGGTCCATGTCCCGCGCCAGAGCCGCCACCGCGGATAGATGCCCACCCAGACCGTCCCCTATAGGTTTAGGTTTTGCAGCCGGAGTCCGCACCTTTGGGGGGGAGTACTGTCACGCCCTGACCTTAGAGATCCTTTTTATGTCTCTGTTTTGGGTTGATCAGGGCGTGAGTTGGGGTGGACATTCTATGTCTTGCTTTCTATGCTTTCTATTTCTTTGTGTTTGGCCGTGTGTGGTTCTCAATCAGAGGCAGCTGTCTATCGTTGTCTCTGATTGAGAACCATACCATACCATACATACCATACCATACATACAGCCTTTTTCCACCTGTGTGTTGTGGGTAGTTGATTTCTGTTTTGTGTTGTTTCACCTGACAGGACTGTTTCGTTTCTTACATTCTCCTTGTTATTTTGTTTCGTGTTCTGTTAMAATAAATTTAACATGGACACTTACCACGCTGCGTTTTCAAATTCCTTATATTAAGCAAACCAGACGGCACCATTTTTTTTTCTTCTTTGATTTACATTTCTTTAGGAATGTAGTGAAGTTAAAGCAAAAGTTGTCAATTAAAAATAATAAAATAAAGTACAGATACCAAGTACGTTACACCACTGTTTTTTATAGCAATAGCACATATTACATTAAATCGTACAACATTACTGACAATTAACACACAGGTAGATGTACATCAAGGCAGTGTATGGTAACAATGGTAGTCAGGAGGACTTGGTGTTGCTAGAGAGTCAGAAGGCTGAGCTGAACGGCAACTTTATTCTACTGAGAGCTACAGGACAGGTGTGTGTCTGTCTGGCGGAGAGCAAGAAAGAAGAGAGCGAGTATTTATGAGACTAGATTTCCGTGTACTAAATCAAATCGATTTACATTTTATTTGCCACATACACATGGTTAGCAGATGTTAATGCGAGTTTAGCGAAATGTTTGTGCTTCTAGTTCCGACAATGCAGTAATAACCAACGAGTAATCTAACCTAACAATTTCACAACAGCTACCTTATACACACAAGTGTAAAGGGATGAAGAATATGTACATAAAAACATATGAATGAGTGATGGTACAGAACGGCATAGGCAAGYTGCAGTAGATGGTATAGAGTACAGTATATACATATGAGATYAGTAATGTAGGGTATGTAAACATTATCTTAAGTGGCATTGTTTAAAGMGGCTAGTGAAACATTTTTTACATAAATTTTTCAATTATTAAAGTGGCTGGAGTTGAGTAAGTATGTTGGCAGCAGCCACTCAATGTTAGTGGTGGCTGTTTAACAGTCTGATGGCCTTGAGATAGAAGCTGTTTTTCAGTCTCTCGGTCCCTGCTTTGATGCACCTGTACTGACCTCGCCTTCTGGATGATAGCGGGGTGAACAGGCAGTGGCTTGGGTGGTTGTTGTCCTTGATGATCTTTTTGGCCTTCCTGTGACATCGGGTGGTGTAGGTGTCCTGGAGGGCAGGTAGTTTGCCCCCGGTGATGCGTTGTGCAGACCTCACTACCCTCTGGAGAGCCTTACGGTTGTGGGCGGAGCAGTTGCCGTACCAGGCGGTGATACAGCCCGACAGGATGCTCTCGATTGTGCATCTGTAAAAGTTTATGAGTGCTTTTGGTGACAAGCCGAATTTCTTCAGCCTACTGAGGTTGAAGAGGCGCTGCTGCGCTGTCTGTGTGGGTGGACCAATTCAGTTTGTCCGTGATGTGTACGCCGAGGAACTTAAAACTTACTAGTGTGTGTCTGTGTGTTTCAGGTGGCTAAATAGCAGCGCTTGGTGTATCTGCTGTGTTAATTTACCCTAAAGACTATGACTTCCAAAGTKCTACTGAACTATTATGTACATGTGAGTACACACACCTACTTTATCATTTTCTCTAAGTGTCACGACTTCGACCGAGGCAGGCTCTCCTTCCCGTTCGGGTGGCGCTCGGCGGTCGTCGTCACCGGCCTATTAGCTGCCACTGATCCTTTTCTCCCCCTCCCTATGTGTTTATTGGGTTCACCTGTTTTGTATTAGGGTGTAATTAGTTGGGCTTATTAGTCAGCCGGCCCGCACGTTTCTTTGTGCGGGATTGTTTGTGAGTAAGAGTGGTGTTTGTTTCGTTCTTCGTGTTTACTGGACTGTGTTCGTTTCCCCCGTGTCTGGGGTTGTTTGAGGAGTACACCCAGTGTGTTAGTKGGGTGGCATAGTTTCTCCGTGTTCATTAAAGAACAGTTGTTATTGCACCTGCTGTTTCCCTGCGCTTGACTTCGCACTCCGACACCCAGGCCTTACACTAAGCCAATGCATTGAAGAGGGATTGCTACTAAGTGTATTGTGACCAAGAAGCCAGATGATGGCAGTGTTACACAATGAGGAGAGAGACCAGTGGTTGATTTGATTCCAACGACTACAGCTACAAACTCCATGTTATCCACTGCCTTTTTAGAGATGGAATCCTTCACACTCGCTTTCTTTTCAACCGTTTTGAATGTCCCACGTTCTACACACAACACATTTTGTCCATTACAATGCATAGGCTACAGGGATTTCTTGCCAATTCATGCTTTGTTGCAGATTTTGATCGAAATTATTGTGTCAGGTTTGAGAATACAGATGTGCAATATTCAACATGCACATGCATTGCAGTTTTACAAACAGCTGCTGGATGGTAGTGTACATTTAGAAGTCTTGTTTGAGTAGTGGGTTTCTGTGGGATACAATGGAGCTGTGATGACTGCCTGCTGTTGTGGAAAGGTTATACAGAGTTTATGGTGAAGCAAATCTGGCGTGATTCACACACAGACTCAGCCTTTCTCTGTATGGTTCATGCAACATTCCTAAGCCAATGCAGTTACACTGCTACCACTGTTGAAGCTGTGCAGAAACCAACCCTACTAAGTCATTTTTTTAATGTAGCTTGAGTAGTGTGTATGAATGTGGGTGTGAGAGAGAGAGAGACTAGCAAACTAAGTAGGAACGGTGTGTTACAAAACCAGAGTTTTTTTTCTTTATCAAAAAGGGGCTTTTGGTGGTGGGCGTGGTGGGCGTGGTCGGCTCGTCGGCGCGGCTGAATATTAGAGAAATGTTTAGTGGCCCCCATCTTGGAGGTGTAGAGTAATTTTAGCAATTTTAAGCCATTTTCCTGCAATTCTACAAATTTCTCCATGGAGCCTAGAGAAATGTTTGTTCTCTCAATTCCATGCCTGAATATGTAGATGTGCAGGAAATTATTGTTTAAACTACAAACATTTCTCTTAGCTCCATGGAGAAATTTGTAGAATTGCAGGAAATTGGCTTAAAATTGCTAAAATTACTCTACACCGTCAAGATGAGGGGCCTCTAAACTCAGGCATGGAGCTGAGAGAACATTTAGCTGTTTTAATGCGAATGTCTTCCAATTCTATGCTTTTTGCCATGGCTAATGCTGTGTTCTTTTGCTCAAGCATAATAACAAAAATGGGCGTTAATACTGCTAAATTCATTGGTTTTGGGGGAATTTTGAATTCTCCTTGGCTCTCTAGCTTTAATTTAGTGATTGTTAGTTCTCAAAGATTATATTCTAAAATAATATGTCCATTATCTTTTCTACATTACCTTATATTTGGTTTTAGTCATTTAAGTTTACTCTGAAAGCGTTTTTCCATCCCGAAAATACATAAAAAATGTAATAAATTAAAAAACATTTGTTTTACAGTGTATAAGTAAAGGCCACCAGGGAGAGTTGGCAAGGCATACCTTGTGATGAACCCATGCTGCTGGAAAAAGGTGATAGAACCAAGAGAGAGGAGCCAAGCATCTGTCTAGCATTTATTGGAAAACTGTTGCTGAATCTCGTCACTGAAATTGGTTATTGATCTATTCGCTTCCCCAAGCTCAGGCTCTGTAAAACCCCATCTGCTCATTCTCTCACTCATTCTCCCTTATTCCTTATTTCACTCTACCTTCTTGTTTCTTCCCCTGACAGGGCATCAGCTTTTATTTTATGCCTCTTGTTAAAGTTCCCCACAAATGTTTCATGTGACATCCTTCTCTGTACAATTTGTTTCATTATTGTCACTTTTTCTGTTATTTTTCTTTGCTCTCAACCACCCATATGAATGTTACCTGTTTCTCTGCATCTGCTTATTCTCCCATCAATCTTTTCCTCTCATCCTTTGAGCCTCAGCTGCTGTAGCCATGTCCCAGGGAGGTTGTAAAGATGGAGTAGAGGCTTCTGGGTAGGCCTACATACAGCAGTGTTTGTTTACTGAATCTGAGCCCTAATAGTTATTTTTATGTTCTGAGAGAAAACTGTTTACAAGCCCATTTCCACACATTCCTCAAACTGTCAGCAGCATTACCACTGAACACACTGGGAAGATGACAGGTTAAGCCATTGGGGTATTTAAAGCTATAATAATAAGATGGTTTATTCTCAAAGCTGCAATTCCAAAGAGCAAAGTGCTTAGATATTAGTTAGTGTTATGATCTGTGGTGATACAAGCCCTACCTATCAATGTAATGTATTAGTAAATTACTGCAGATTACTCAGTGGACAGTGAACCAGTCCAGAACACAATCAATTGTCTCAGTCACATCCTGTGCACTTTGGATTGCACACAAATTCTCAAGAAAGAAAGAGATTTAGTAGTTGGGATTCTGGTTGAACAATGTAAGAAGGGGAATTAGAAAATGGAAAAACCTGGCCACTAAAATAAACCCTTCTGCTGTGCCTGCTTGAGAATGGAACAGAAACCTTGTGTTAATACACTCAGTACAAAAGACTGTCAAGTTGTGCTCTGACACGACAATGTTCTCCCTCCTCTCTTTTTCCTCCTCAATGCCTCCACCATGGTCTTTCTACAGCTGTGAAATCAAGACTCCTGACATCAGTAACTGAAACTGGAGCTTGTTGAGAATTGTACTCCGTGAACCCGTTTTGCGATCAGCTTTGCACTATTATTCTATTATAATAGTACAGTTTACATTGTTTTGCTGTATACAAGATTTGAGGGTCCATGTCTCTGCAGTTGCCTTTCAGATGTTCAAGCATACAATATGCAGATAGAAAGAAAAACAACAATATTAAAAGAATGATGAAACAATGTAGGGTAAATAGGACAGAAAGTAAGTGATTATAATAATAGACTCAATACCCTAYAGCATATCCATGATGATGTCATTTGAATTGATGGATACATTAGTTCTAAATGCGCCTCATGTCTCTGTTGTCTGTGTGACGTGGACAACATAACATTGTTACCACAAACACATAGACAAGCTGTTGTTGAGTGTCAAGGGCAGTTGATGACACCATCATACAGAGACAGACTTGTCATGTGTCATGGTTGACATTGACACAATTGTAAGTCTAAGATTTAGTACAGTCCCTTGCACAAACACTGCCTCTATGTGTGTGTATGTCTTCAACCAAGCAATGTCTAGACGCAAGGTAATTACAGACACCACTGAACACTCAGCTGCTCCCACAGCCATGAAAGAGTCAGGACTCAGAGAGAGAGATGATTAGGAAGAGAGATGTGGAGAAACCGAGGGCGTTGGATAGCGGTTAAGAGCGGATAATAATACAAAAACACACTAGTGTTAAGCATTTGGTGGACCAATTACTTATGGTCTCTCTGTCCAGAGCCAGCATCTTCTAAGTGAACACTCAGTGTGTGTGTTTGTATTGTGTGTGTGCCTGTGCATGTGTGAATGCATATATGTGCAWTCGCATGCATGCATAAATGCACGTCTGTGTGGTGCAGCAGGTTTTGTGCAGACAGTACTGAGCTCCTGTTACCACAGATTTGGGGATCTCATCTGAGAAGAATGTAGACCTACTCCTTCCTATTACTACAGTGGAGTTGATATAATACTTCCAAATGATTAATAGATGCAAGTCATAGCTATAGAATGATTGGAATGAATGTGCACTTTTTCACCCCATATATTATCAGGTTGCAAGGCAGCCCCCCGCACCTCCCTGATTCAGAAGAGTTGGGTTAAATGGGGAAGACACATTTCAGTTGAAGGCATTCAGTTGTACAACTGACCAGGTATCCCCCTTTCCTTTCCCATGCTGAAGCGGCAGCACTGCTGACTTACAGATATGCATACATGACTTTTACAGAATATTGTGGCTTCAGACAGAGACTCATGTAAAGCTTTGACTGGGGGATGGCTGGTCTGTGTGTACTTCAAAACTGGACAGTGGAAGATAGTAGGTCAGTGAGTTCACCCTCTCATGTCATGTGACTAAGCTCAGTGGGGGGCAGGCTGAGCTCTGTCTACCCAGGTCTCTGTCTCACAGTGTACTGGGAGGGGCTTGTGCTAAAGCATGGTCAACCATAGCACTGTTTTATTAGCTGGTCATTCAAATACTGGAGGGTGGGTTTGCTTTAGCCTGCAAGATCTCATTTGAACATGTGCTGTCCTGCACATTTTGCATGTACTGTAGACTACATTGCATTTAGTTGCATTGCATTGCGCCGCATTTAATTTAGGGTGACATATCTTTTGCAACTCAATGACACCTTCTCTGAGGGTGTATATGAGTATTTCCTTATGCTGTTGGATGACTTAGTTTATAATAAAATCATGTCCGGCAAGTTCCAGACAACCGCCACCTGTCTTTATCTTCAAGAAAAATTGAAGAAATTAAAAGAAAAAGTGAAATGAAAAATCGAGTTTGCCAATTTGTTGACCCTTGACATGATTGTAGGCCCAATGTTATTAATAGCTGTGGGCAGTATGTTGCCCACCCCTGGAATATAGGCCAGCCTAACAAATTCACCATCAGAAAAACAGAGTTGAGTTTCCTTTCTACTTTTGCATATTTATTTTCCTCTCCCTCCCTGGTCTACCCTTCCATACTTAGGGTGGCAGGTAGCCTAGCGGTTAGAGCATTGGGCCAATAACCAAAAGGTTGCTTGTTTGAATATCCGAGCCAGCAAGGTGAAAAATCTGTTGCTGTGCCCTTGAGCAAGGCACTTAACCCTAATTGCTCCAGTGTCGTTGTTGATAATGGTTGATACTGGCCATGACGCCACTCTCCGAAGGTGTCTCAGGGGGATATGCAAAAAAACACATTTACAATTCACACTTGTACATGTGTGAAATATGACATTTATTATTATACTTAACCACAGAAAATAGAGAATATACTGAAAACGGAGCTACTTTCCAGTGCTGGGTTCGTAATCAACCTCTTTGTTGTGGTCTATGCATGCCTGTTCTTGTCACATGACTGTGTTTCTATGGCAACTAGGGTTTGAGTAATCATTTGCTTTATGACCTCTATTCCCTTGAGGAAAGGGAAGGGGGAGGTTTGGATGAGAACAGAGACTAGAGAAGGAGGACAAATAGCAAGAGAAATCTAGAGAGAGGAAGAGGAGGAGGAGATGGAAGAAGCTGTATGTGTATCTTCCTCTGCACACTGTCCTACACTTGAATTATCACATTCTTAAATAGCATCTGATTAGGATTAAAATGGTGTATCCAAGCTAGAGCAAGTCAACCGCTGAATGGCGTGCAACATTGATTAGAACTAATGCATGCCGCCATGCCACTACCTTTGGTGTTCCGCCTCGCTGGCTCCAGCACCTCTAGTGTAATTGACCATAATTGGGTAGAGCGGAGGGAGACAGTTGGCATGTATGTTTAATAAGGTTCTGTCTACACCTCTCCCTCACTCACTCTTCTCTTGGCTCTTTGAGGGAATGCTGTGGTGCGGTGCCACAACTGCAGGTCTCAACAGAAACCAGTTCTATTTTATTCTGTTTCTTTCTCGCTTTGCCATGTTGTCATGGTTACTGTCTGTGCTACAGTCTACCAAGGTATGCATCTCTTCTGTCACCAGCATTAGTTGGACATTAGTTGGTCCTTTTTACCTCAGCCATTTGTACACATCCATAGTCTAGATAGGAATGGCTTAAGTGAAATAACATACCAGAGTTGGACATATCAACCTCTGTGACCATATTGTACTGTGGGGAGCGTGGCTTTAGTCTACAGGGATCTGGGATGCCATGACAGAGCGCTATAGCCACTTTAAATCAGAACAAGTCTGCCCTGCTTTCACCCCAGGGGAGAGGCTGCACTAAACAACCTCCATCCAAAACCCAGCAAGCACATCCCCATCAACCAAACATTACGGGCCAAGCAGATAAATGGTCTCTGACTGTACACTCCCCTCCATATGTATTTGGTTAGTGAAATTAAACTTTAAAATTGGCTCTGTACTCCAGCATTTTCGATTTGAGATAAAATGTTTCATGTGAGGCGACAGTACATAATTTCACCTTTTACTTGAGGGTATTTTTATACATATCTGTTTAACCATTTAGAAATGAAAGCACTTGATGTAGATTGATGTACTGTAGTCATTGAGTGCAAGGAATATGCACAAATAGTAAACCTTTGACTACTTTAATACACTATAAGTGAATTTCTCAAAAAACTTAGATGCTAGATGCATATAGTGCTTTCATTTCTAAAAGGTAAAACAGATATGTATGAAAATACACTCAAAAGGTGAAATTATAAACTGTCACATCATGTGAAACATTTAATCTCAAATTCCAAATACTGGAGTACATTTTAGCTTCACTGTCCAAATACTTACGGAAGAAAGTGTATGTCTAGCAACAGTCATCAAAATTGTTACAAAGTTTTGAAAACTATTTGAATAAATGCAGTTGGACAATGGATGAAGATACACCAGACTTTTAGAAATGTTTTAATCCATCAGGTATTGAATGCATTTTTTACTGGCACGTACAAATAATGATTGGGTTCAGGGATGACATTTATTGTCAAATTTCCCTGTTTTCTTTCTTAGAATGCACTCCATATATACTGTACATTTTCTAATGGTATCAGGTATTTCTTTAATATACAGAAGATAGCCCTATTTGGTAAAAGACCAAGTCCATATTATGCCAAGAACAGCTCAAATAAGCAAAGAGAAACGACAGTCCATCATTACTTTCAGACATGAAGGTCAGTCAAAAAGGAACATTTCAAGAACTTCATGTGCAGTCGCAAAAACCATCAAGCGCTTTGATGAAACTGGCTCTCATGAGGACCAACACAAGAAATTAAGACCCAGAGTTACCTCTGCTGCAGAGGATAAGGTCATTAGTTACCAGCTTCATAAATTGCAGGCCAAATAAATGCTTCACAGAGTTCAAGTAACAGACACATCTCAAGATGAACTGTTCAGAGGAGACTGTGTGAATCAGGCCTTCATTGTCGAATTGCTGCAAAGAAACCACTATTTAAGGACACCAATAAGAAGAAGAGACTTGCTTGGGCCAAGAAACACGAGCGAATAACATTAGACCGGTGGAAATTTGTCCTTTGGTCTGGAGTCCAAATTTTAGATTTTTGGTTCCAACCGCCGTGTCTTTGTGAGACGGGGTGTGGGGCAACAGATGAGCTCTGCATTTGTATTTCCCACCGTAAAGCATGGAGGAGCAGGTGTTATGGTATGAGGTTGCGTTGCTGGCACAAGGCACACTTAACCAGCATGGCTACCACCGCATTCTGCAGGGATACAGTTGAAGTTGGAAGTTTACATACACCTTAGTCAAATACATTGAAACTCTGTTTTTCACAACTCCTGACATTTAATCTGAGTAAAAATTCCTAAAATTCTTAGGTCAGTTATGATCACCACTTTATTTTAAGAATGTGAAATGTCAGAATAATAGTAGAGAGAATGATTTCTTTCAGCTTTTATTTCTTTCAGCACATTCCCAGTGGGTCAGAAGTGTACATACACTCAATTACTATTTGGCAGCATTGCCTTTAAATTGTTTAACCTGGGTCAAAAGTTTCAGGTAGACTTCCACAAGCTTCCCACAATAAGTTGCGTGAATTTTGTCCCATTCTTCCTGACAGAACACGCTTTTTTAGTTCTGCCCAAACATTTTCTATGGGATTGAGGTCAGGACTTTGTGATGGCCACTCCAATATCTTGACTTTGTTGTCCTTAAGCCATTTTGCCACAACTTTGGAAGTATGCTTGGGGTTATTGTCCATTTGGAAGACCAATTTGCGACCAAGCTTTAGCTTCCTGACTGATGTCTTGAGATGTTGCTTCAATATATCCACATCATTTTCCTTCCTCATGAAGCCATCTATTTTGTGAAATGCACCAGTCCCTCCTGCAGGAAAGCACCCCCACAACATGATGCTGCCACCCCCGTGCTTCACGGTTGGGATGGTGTTCTTCGGCTTGCAAGCCTCACCCTTTTTTCTCCAAACATAACGATGGTCATTATGGCCAAACAGTTCTATTTTTATTTCATCAGACCAGAGGACATTTCTCCAAAAAGTACAATCTTTGTCCCCATGTGCAGTTGCAAACTGTAGTCTGGCTTTTTTTATGGCGGTTTTGGAGCAGTGGCTTCTTCCTTGCTGAGCGGCCTTTCAGGTTATGTAGATATAGGTCTCGTTTTACTGTGGATATAGATACATTTGTACTTGTTTCCTCCAGCATCTTGACAAGGTCTTTTGCTGTTGTTCTGGGATTGATTTGCACTTTTCGCACCAAAGTACGTTCGTATCTAGGACACAGAACGTGTCTCCTTCCTGAGCAGTATGACGGATGTGTGGTCCCATGGTGTTTATACTTGCGTACTATTGTTTGTACAGATGAACGTGGTACCTTCAGGCGTTTGGATATTGCTCCCAAGGATGGACCAGACTTGTGGAGGTCAAATTTTTTTTTTGAGGTCTTGGCTGATTTCTTTTGATTTTCCCATGATGTCAAGCAAAGAGGCACTGAGTGTGAAGGTAGGCCTTGAAATACATCCACAGGTACACCTCCAATTGACTCAAATGATGTCAATTAGCCTATCAGAAGCTTCTAAAGCCATGACATAATTTTATGGAATTTACCAAGCTGTTTAAAGGCACAGTCAACTTAGTGTATGTGAACTTCTGACCCACTGGAATTGTCATAAAGTGAAATATATAAGTGAAATAATCTGTCTGTAAACAATTGTTGGAAAAGTGACTTGTGTCATGCACAAAGTATATGTCCTAACCAACTTGCCAAAACTATAGTTTGTTAACAATACATTTGTGGAGTGGTTGAAAATATGGTTTTAATGACTCCAACGTAGGTGTATGTAAACTTCCGACTTCAACTGTACGCCATCCCATCTGGTTTGCGCTTAGTGGGACTATCATTTGTTTTCAACAGGACAATGACCCAACACACTTCCAGGCTGTGTAAGGGCTATTTTACCAAGAAGGAGATTGATGGAGTGCTGCATCAGATGACCTGGCCTCCACAATCACCCGACCTCAACCCAACTGAGATGGTTTGGGATGAGTTGGAACGCAGAGCGAAGGAAAAGCAGCCAACAAGTGCTCAGCATCTGTGGGAACTCCTTCAAGACTGTTGGAAAAGCATTCCAGGTGAAGCTGGTTGAGAGTGCTTCCAAGAGGGCCAAAGCTGTCATCAAGTCAAAGGGTGGCTACTTTGAAGAAGCTCAAATATAAAGTATATTTTGATTTGTTTAGCACTTTTTTGGTTACTACATGATTCCATATGTGTTATTTCATAGTTTTGAGGTCTTCACTATTATTCTACAATGTAGAAAATAGTACAAATAAAGAAAAACTCTTTAATGAGTAGGTGTTCTAAAACTTTCGACCGGTAGTGTACAGGCACAAGCAAGAGTATGAAAGAGTTACAGAATAAAATGAAAGCAATTAATCCAGCGAGATTTAAGTGACAAGTGGATTTTGCACCCCTCAAACACAGGAAATACTGTGAATTTGGAAAGTATTCAGACCCCTTGACTTTTTCCACATTTTGTTACGTTACAGCCTTATTTGAAATTATGACGAAAAACAAATTTAATCCAATGTACACACAATAACCCATGACAAAGAAAAAATGTGTAAAACATTTAAATATAACATTTACAAAATTATTCAGACCCTTTTCTCAGTACTTTGTTGAAGCCCCTTTGGCAGAAATTACAGCCTTGAGTCTTCTTGGGTATGACGCTAKAAGCTTGGCACACCTGTATGTGGAGAGTTTCTCTCATTTTTCTCTGCAGATCCTCTCAAGCTCTGTCAGGTTGGATGTGGAGCGTCGCTGCACACTTATTTTCAGGTCTCTCCAGAGATGTTCAATCCGGGCTCTGGCTAGGCCACTCAAGTACATCCAGAGACTTGTCCCGAAACCACTCCTGGTTGGTCTGAGAGTCTTTAGGTGCCTTTTGGCGAACTCCAAGCGGGCTGTCGTGACTTTTTACTGAGGATTGGCTTCCGTCTGGCCACTCAACCATAAAGGCCTGATTGATGGAGTGCTGCAGAGATGGTTGTCCTTTTTGAAGGTTCTCCCATCTTCACAGAGGAACTCTGGAGCTCTGTCAGAGTGACCATCAGGTTCTTGGTCACATCCCTGACCAAGGCCCTTCTCTCCTGATTGCTCAATTTGGCCAGGCAGCCAGCTCTTGGAAGAGTCTTAGTAGTTACAAAATTCTTCCATTTAATGATGATGAAGGCCACTATGTTCTTGGGGACCTTCAACGCTGCAGAAATGTTTTGGTACCCTTCTCCAGATCTGTGCCTCGACACAATCCTGTCTCGGAGCTCTACGGACATCTCCTTCAACCTCATGGCTTGGTTTTTGCTTTTACATGTACTGTCACATGTACATGTGCTGTCACATTCCAAATCATGTCCAATTAATTAATTGAATTTACTACAGGTGGACTCCAATCAAGTGGTAAAAACATCTCAAGAATGATCAGTGGAAACAGGATACAGCTGAGCTCAATTTCGAGTCTCATAGCAAAGGGTCTGAATCCTTATGTAAATAAGATATTTCTGTTTTTCTGTTTTTAATACATTTCTAAAAACCTGTTTTTGCTTTGTCATTGTGGGGTATTGTGTGAAGATTTATGAGGAACATTTTTTTATTTAATTCTTTTTAGAATAAGACTAACATAACAAAATGTGGAAAAAGTCAAGGGGTCTGAATACTTTCTGAATGCACTGTAGATGGCTGAAAAATACATGCGCATTGCAAATGTGTGTATTGTGGAAAAGTAGATTTTAAAATTCAACATTCACCTTTTTAATTAGACACAGGAGACCATGATTACATCCTTACTGGAACCCAGTGTTAGTGTGTAAATGTGTGTGTGTCTTAGAGGTGTCTGACTGTATCTAGATCATAGTCCTTCATTTGGATCTARACTCCTGCTTGACAGCTTGTTGGATAAGGAACACAAAAGGCTCATCAAGTTGTTAGGGTGGTGAGCTGTCTTTTAAGCAGTAGAGGGGGTGTCCAGGCTGCAATGACAGAAGGAGGACCTGGTGATGGACACCATGGGGGTGCTGAGGATGAAGGTGGTGGCTTGTGAGAGGTGCCTGTGATGGGATGAATATGGATGAGAGGCCTACATTCTCCCTAGATGGTGAGATCTTGCCTGAGTGCTCTGGAGGCAGGTGGAAGGAAGCACAAAGAACCCCACAAGCTCTGCTGACAGGTGCTGACCATCACTCTTATTAACACGTTCACTCATGCAATGCCAAACAGAGGAGTGCAGGTGAGAGAGATGTGGTGGTGGTGTCTGACTCATAGAAAGGCCTTAACGAGACACATTGTGCTTTATTTATGAGGTGTGTGTGTGTGTGCATGTACTTTGGTTTTAATGATCTTTGGATCATTGTGATTTTTCTGCTTTCCCATTGCTTCTCAACTCTACACATCACTCCTTTCTCCATTCCCTTGTGCTGTCAGTGAAAGATGGAAGCTGTGAGATCCATGGAAATGTTGCCATGGCAATGCCTGCCACTCAGATATGACACAACAACTATTACGATCAAGATCCATAAAGGCTCCTTCCATCATTATCTGTCTCACCTCTTACCCAATTCAAGATATTCAAATACTATGAAGGCAGTAAGGAAGCATATACAGTGCCTTGAAAAAGTATTTGCCCCCTTTATAATTTTCTCTACTTTTACATTTGTTTTTCTCAAATTTTACATATGTTTTTATACTGAATGTTATCAGATCTTCAACCAAAACCTTAGAAAAAGGGAACCTGAGTGAACAAATATCACAACAATGACATACTTAAAAAAACTACTTTTAAACAAAGTTAAGCAACACCCAATGCCCCTGTGTGAAAAAGTAATTGCCCTCTTATACTCAATAACTGGTTGTGCCACCTTTAGCTGCAATGACTGCAACCAAATGCTTCCTGTAGTTGTTGATCAGTCTCTCACATCGCTGTGGAGGAATTTTTGCCCACTCTTCCATGCAGAACTCCTTCAACTCAGCGACATTTGTGGGTTTTCAAGCATGAACTGCTCGTTTCAAGTCCTGCCCCAACATCTCAATTGGGATTAGGTCTGGACTTTGACTAGGCCATTCCAAAACTTCACATTTGTTGCTTTTTAGCCATTTTCATGTAGACTTGATTGTGTGTTTTGGATCGTTGTCTTGCTGCATTACCCAGTTGATCTTCAGCTTCAGCTCACAGACGGAGGGACTGACATTATCCTGTAGATTTCTCTGATACAGAGCAAGTGGTCCAGGTCCCAAAGCAGCAAAGCATCCCCAAACCATCACACTACCACCACCACTTTTTGGACAACATAGGTTCCATCATGCACCTCAAAAACCAAACACTGCATTCCACAGTAAGAACCTCATACCAACGGTCAAGCATAGTTGTAGTAGTGTGATGGTTTGGGGATGCTTTACTGCCTCAGGACCTGGATCACTTGGCTCAATAGAGGCACACACAGTTGACAGTGCATGTTTTGGCAAAAACCAAGCCATGAGGTCAAATACATTGTCCGTAGAGCTCCGAGACAGGATTGTGTCGAGGCACAGATCTGGGGAAGGGTACCAAAACATTTCTGCAGCATTGAAGGTCCCCAAGAACACAGTGGCCTCCATCATTCTTAAATGGAAGAAGTTTGGAACCACCAAGACTTCCTAGAGCTGGCCGCCCGGCCAAACTGAGCAATCGGGGGAGAAGCGCCTTGGTGTGGGAGGTAACCAAGAACCCAATGGTCACTCTGACAGAGCTCCAGTGTTCCTCTGTGGTGATGGGAGAATCTTCCAGAAGGACAACCATCTCTGCAGCACTCCACCAATCAGGTCTTTATTGTAGAGTGGCCAGACGGAAGTCACTCCTCAGTAAAAGGCACATGACAGCCCGTTTGAAGTTTGCCAAAAGGCACCCAAAGGACTCTCAGACCATGAGAAACAAGATTCTCGGGTCTGATGAAACCAAGATTGAACAATTTGGCCTGAATGCCAAGCGTCACGTCTAGATGAAACCTGGCACTATCCCTATGGTGAAGCATGGTGGTGGCAGTATCATGCTGTGGGAATCGAGTGCAGAGAAATCCTTGATGAAAACATGCTCCAGAGTTCTCAGGACCTCAGACTCAGGCGAAGGTTTACCTTCCAACAGGACAATGACCCTAAGCACACAGCCAAGACAACGCAGGAGTGGCTTRGTGACAAGTCTCTGAATGTCCTTGAGTAGCCCAGCCAGAGCTCAGACTTGAACCCGATCAAACATCTCTGGAGAGACCTGAAAATAGCTGTGCAACAACGCTCCCAATCCAACCTGACAGAGCTTGAGAGGATCTGCAGAGAAGAATGGGAGAAACTCCCCAAATACAGGTGTGCCAGGCTGTATTCGCTTCCAAAGGTGCTTCAGCAAAGTACTGCATAAAGGGTGTGAATACTTTGTTTTACATTTTTTTATACATTTGCAACAAACATTTTTTTTTTTTTGCTTTGTCATTATGGGGTATTGTGTGTAGATTGATGAGGGGGGAAAACAATGTAATCCATTTTAGAATAAGGCTGTAACATTTCAAAATGTGGAAAAAGTCAAGGGGGCTGAATACTTTCCAAATGCACTGTATATGTATTAGTGTTTCAATGCTATTTTTATTGTAATATTAGTGTATGATTATTACTTTGCTTTCTAACATTAGTTTGATCTAACAAATATACAATAGAAGAGAGAGGTTATTAAAGTGTTATCTGACAGAAAATATTCATTCCTGATCCAAATGGCTTGCTGAGTAAGCACATTGATCTTTGGGAAATGATCTTGGTAAAACACGTTCATCCATTGCTAACAGAACATTATTGATTCTTGCCTTCTGGTGAAGTGGGCGTCTGATGAGATGGGTTAGGGTACATCTCTGACAAATGACCTGACCTTGTCTCGTCAAGTCCACCTCTCGCAGAGTGATCTTCATCCCCTGGGGTCCCAGGCAGCAGACCAATAATATGTGCTTTAAATCCACACCAATCACTGAAGGACCAATGTCTTGCCAATAGATGAGGTTAGGGTAACAGGAACAGTGACATGATGGATCAGCACAATTTCCCTCCTTGGTTTATTTAATCCATCTATGTGTTTTCTGGGATTTTTGTTCTCAACGAACTATGCTAAAATATCACAATTGAATATCCATTCTTTACGGTCTGTCAATGAGCCTGTATATCGGGTTCCATGTGCCATGCACACAGGATCTTATCTGGCTGTCTTAGATTTAGACAGCTTGTAATAAGTAAGCAACAGAGGACTGATATATCACAGGACTATTTTTTATGGTTGTATGAGGGCATTATGTTTTGACACACTTGACATCTGAGAGGAAATATGTCAAATTATGAATGTGTTCATTTCTGCATGTTTCTGACATGAAGGGAGTTGATAAACCACATCACTGTCAAAGACAGAGGTCTTAAATCTAAAACTTGAAGGGCAATACAGGAGAATAACCCACTGACTGACGGACACATCTGGGCCCAGTTTAGACAAAGTGATTGAAGCAGTCAAGCATCTTCCTGATGTGTCTCCTGCTCTGTTCACAATTGAGTTCTACCCTACTGAGCACACCACCTCATTTTAACATGGAGAATATTTGGTTGAGACGTTGATCAATGATATTTCAATCTTTATTCACAGTCAAAAAGACAGCCAGAAGTTTGTTAAATTACAATGTGTTATCACTATGCTTTCAACCATCTACAATAAAAGCACAACCAAATTCCAATGGAAAAACAATGTCAGATTTTTGGTTTTGGTTGTCACCCAAATGTCTATTACTATCGGGTATGAAGGTAAGACCCAGATGCAGACCATGTCGAATAAACAATAGTTTAATATTCCAACAGGAGCAGGCAATAGACAGGTCCAGGCAGGCAGGGGTCAGTAAACCAGAGGTGGGGCAACGGTACCGGGTGCCAGGCAGGGTCAGGGTAAGGCAGAGGTCGGTAATCCAGAGGGGGTCAAAGGTACAGATCGGCAGGCAGGCTCAGGCAGAGTGGTCAGGCAGGCGGGCTCGGAGTCAGGACAGGCAAGGGTCAAAACCAGGAGGGCGAGAAAAGAGAGACTGGAAAAAGCAGGAGCTGAGACACAAAACGCTGGTTGACTTGAAGAAACAAAACGAACTGTCAACAGACAAACAGAGAACACAGGTAGAAGTACACGGGATAAGGGGGAAGATGGGCGACACCTGGAGGGGGGTGGAGACAAGCACAAAGAGAGGTGAAACAGATCAGGGCATGACAATTACTGAGCTTTCAACCATTTAAAAGTTCAGCAAAGTTCAAATGAGAATACAATATTTTGTTTATTTATACAACAGATACATGTGTTATCACTGTGCTTCGTCTAATAGCAGAACCAAATCTAATTGTATTTGTCATATGCACCGAATACAACGGGTGTGGACGTAACCATGAAATGCTTGCTTACGAGGCCTTCCCAACGATGCAGAGTTTAAAAAAAATAGTAATYAAAAGAAAAATAGTAACACAAGAGGAAATACACAAGAATGGAGCAAAATACAGGGAGTGCCAGATCAATGTGCAGTATTTGAGGTAGATATGTACTTGAAGGCAGGTTAAAGTGTCTAGGCATCAGGATAGATCATAATAAGGTATTTGAGGTAGATATGTACTTGAAGGCAGGTTAAAGTGTCTAGGCATCAGGATAGATCATAATAATGTATTTGTGGTAGATATGTACATGAAGGCAGGGTAAAGTGACTAGGCATCAGGATAGATCATAATAAGGTATTTGAGGTAGATATGTACTTGAAGGCAGGTTAAAGTGACTAGGCATCAGGATAGATCATAATAAGGTATTTGAGGTAGATATGTACATGAAGGCAGGGTAAAGTGACTAGGCATCAGGATAGAT